>NW_024502347.1:2388372-2671613 GCF_017590055.1 Onychostruthus taczanowskii
GGGGGAGGGGGACGACAGGGAGCGGGGGGGGCAGCGGAACGGTCACGCCGCCGTCACCTCCAGCCTCACCTTAACCCCTTCCCCCTCCTCCCCCGCGTGCCGGCCACATAGATCCGCCCGGGCAGGGTTCGGACCGGAAGCACCAACCGCCGCCTCCGCCTCGGGCTCGTGGGTCTGACCGCGGAAGCGGCCGCGGCCGCGCCGCGTGCGGGGCGCGCGGGGCGTCCCCCGNNNNGCGCCCGTCCCCGCCACGGCCCCGCCCGGGCACCGCCCCGGGGCTTCGCGGGGCCACGCGTGCTCCCGGAGCCGGGGCCGGGGTCAGGGTCCCCCCGGTCCTATCATACGCGGCGGGAGGAGCGGCTGGCGGTGGTTGCGCTGGAATCCGTGTCGGTCCTTGCTGGGTCGCGCTCTGAGGGGCCCGGTGAAGGGCACTGCGGGGGAACGGGCCGCCCCTGCCCCGAGCGTCTCCCGGCAGGTCACCCGCGGCTTCCCCTGCCCGGATCGCCCGCTGCCTCCGCCCAGATCGCGCTCCGTGCCCCTGTCCCGATCGCCGCCCGCATCCCCTGCCCCGGTCGCCCGCTGCCTCTACCCTACTTTTCCCTGCGGTGTGTCCACACAGCCCTTTGTAAATAGAAGGGAACAAACTCTGAACCAGCAGAATGCGAGCCGGCCGCAGGCCAACAGCCATGTGACGGCTCCCACATAGCGTTGACGCAGTCCCAGAGTTTTTTTGGGTTGAAGTGTGAGTAGGGTTTGTCGCTGCCACCTATAAACACAGTGTATGCCTGACCCATGGGGCAGAGACATCTCAGCAGGGAAAGAGAAACCTTTTCCCTGTTTCCAACTGTAATGATTTACATCTCATAAAACAAATAATTACCCGTGCGTGCTCATACATTTTCTTATCTCCTCCTAAATCAAACTCAGCATTGGACCAACTAAATTTTTATCTTTGCTAAGTATTGTCATAGGTTAGGTAAGTTCAGTGGATAAAAATAAACGGGAGGTGAATGCAGTTTGGAGGAGAATTTAAACTGCACAAAGTTCAGATGGAACAGTATTTTAAAATAAAAACAGAGTGAGAGTGAAGAGAGGAAAGCAAAATGTTTTTAACAGACCAGAGGAAAACACGTGGTTGAAGAAAAGACAAATTCATGCATTACTGCTGGAAATAAATCAGGTTAGTGTTTTGCTGACCCCTGCAAGATTAAATTGCTGTTTGGTAAAAGTACAGAGGACTTCAGTTTTAGGCAAATTGTTTTAGGCAAATTGTGAGAAAACTGAGAAGAGTGATTTTGGTTTGTTGGGATTTTTTTTTTAAATTTACTTAATCTGCATATTTAATTAAAATGAAACATGAAAGACCCAAATTAAGAACCCTCTTAGATGCCCTCTTAGTCCTACTGGAAAAATACCCTTGTTGCAGGCTGGCTTCAGTGGAGATTTGAGACTTCATGTCCTGCTTTACGAGGCAGCAAAATGGGTTTTCAAAATATGAAAGTATAGGGATCTTTATTGTCTGTAAGAGTAGTGCTTCCAACAACATCTGCTTCTGCTGGTTACTTAAAATCTGTTTCTTGGTAGTTTTAGAACTTACTGTTCGTGTATTTGTAATCAGAATGCTTGTAATGTTGGAATGCTGTTTTCTACAGTACTTAATATTACAAGTGTCAGTACTAGATATCAAGAACAAATTTTATTGAGAAACAAGGCTGCAGCACCCTATTACCTCAAAATGGATAGAATAGAAAGCATTTGCTTTTAGTATTTCATATACCGTCTACTTGCATTTTGCTCTTTGCTCAGTTAAATGAGGCAACATTCAGATCTCAGTTTCTTTAAGATGGGTGGTCAGTTTCAAATAAGCTACCTTGTTTTTGTTTGGTAGCATTTTTTTTATTGAGGTGATTTCAGGTATTGGACTTCTTCTACCCTCTGCTTCTTCAAAATTTATAAGGCCATGTCAAAATTATGTAAAATTTGTAGTCCAATCACTGGTCCAAAGATCTGAACAAAAGGCAAACATTGCCTCTAAGAAATACATTTTCCAGCTTAGTCTTGGAGTGGTATTTATGTCTAATTTAGTTGAGTTGAATTTGTATTGAATTGTTTTTTACAAATCGGAGGAATAAAATCTACCCAGAGGATAATTGCAATATTGAAATTATTGAACCCAGCGCTACAGCTGGGAAATAAAAGATGCAGATTACTTGGCACCCAAAGCAGAATGCAGAACTCGCTGTTCTCTAGGTTTGCTTCTCAGCCCAGCAGGAGAGCTTTCCAAGAGAGCCTGGAGAGCAGCACACACCCTGAACAGGAGGCAGCTCCTGGGCAGCCTGAGCAGAGGGCAGACGCCTCCAGTCTTCTTTGACACTGGGACTGTAGGGCTGGGTGTTGGGAATTGTTGTTTCCCCTCATTATTTCCAACTGTTCTGTAGGAATCAGTCTTCTAAAACATCACGAGGGACAGAGTTCCACACTGTTGCCAGGCTCTTAGAGCAGCACTCTGCTCACCTGCTGTGTGGAATGGGACTGCTTCCACCTACCCACACCTGCTTTCAAGGCTCTGGACTTCCCATGGGAAGCTTTGGTTACTTTCTGTGGTTCACGCAGTGCATGTTAGGAAATATAGGCAGAGAGTCTGAGACAGGGAGCAGGACAGACACTTGAGTGTTCACTGAGATTAATTGATTATTCATTGTCAGTTGCTGAGAATGAATAGATGTACAGTGCTTTTGATTGGCTCTGGATAAATCATACTCTAGTTGTGTAGTGTAATACCATTGCAGTTTGGTGATAAAATCCTGTTACAGGATGGTATGTGTAAGAGGAGGTGCTAATTTTGACTGTTAAACACCAGCTGAATGTACACGTCTTGTAAAATTTAGCTAGTGTCATTTCCTTAAAAGATCAGCTTTTTTTTTTGTGTTCCTCATTTATTTTACTTTATTAGGATACCTATGCTGTAAGAGGGGTGTTGTATCTTTCACTGCATACTGAAAGCTAAGGAAACTGAGCAGTTTATTCTGCCTATGTTATCAAGCACATATTTAATGTGACTAGCAAACATGTATGTCTTAACATTTGCCCAAAATGTAGAACAGTTGACCTCTTCAGAAGCAACACTCAAGAACACTTTTCATTATGACCTGAGTTTTATATATGAAGCAATGTACCACCATGAGGCTTTAAAGGGAATAAACTTAATACACAATGTCTCAATCCCTGTATTTTTAATAACATTCTTGTAGCCAGTAATGAAGAATTAGGGACGTTCCTGCCAACCTACATGAAGAAGCTAAAATGCTTGGTGGGATGATGTTGCATCCAAGAAGCAACTTCTACACTTTTTCCATGTATTAGGGAACTGAACAGTACAATGTTATATGAGGAGTTAAATTCTAAACAGCAAGCTTCTATAAAACTGATAATCATAATTTTTCTTGTTATTATTTAGTATCTTGTTTAAGGTAGTGATTAATTTTCATTTATGATCACCATTAAGGGTGATGAAATCCAAGTTGGTTTCCACATGCAGCATGTGTACAGTTTTATAGTTTCCTGTGTGGTTTTCACACTATTTTTTTTCATTTGTCAGAACTCAGTACATTAGATATGGGAGTTCAAAGAGTACAGAGTTACTCTAGTTACAAACAGCAGGATAGCAGTATTTTTTTCTGGTGGAATTTTTTTGTTCCATTTTAAAGTCAGGATGTGAAAATTATCAGTCAGGCTTTCTTTAAGAATGGTTGCAAAGGCAGAGAACTGCCTTCATGTTACATGATGAGCAGGATCTTTTCTCCCTGTATTGTGCCTTTATAATGGTCAAAATCATAAGAGGGTTTGGGAAAGCATCTTCCAAGGCAAACACATGAGTAATTGTTAGGTGGTAAACAGGAGGAGGACAATGCACATTATGGAAGATTTAACTTATGAATCAGTTAGGATTCAGTTCTGTTTTGTGTATCAATAACTAGATACACCTTATGCTACTTTTAAGTGGCAGTATGCATTATACTAGATTATATGAGACTGAAATACATTCCGAGTTGCAATTTCTTCCCTTACTCATAAAATCTGTTGTACCCCAGTGCTTTAAATCCTTAAGACTTCAGTGCATATTTTGTGTAGGTGCATTTTTGGTAGATGGTTCATGTGTTCTGTTCTACATGCAAAAGCAGTATCAGGGTGGTTGTTAACACTGAATGCACAGAGAAACATTCCAAAACCTTGTTTTTAAGGTGTTCTTCCATGCTTTGGAACTCCCAGCACTGCCCTGTGCATTGAGCTTCTCTATTAACCATGGGTAATACCGTTTCAATATGGAATGTCGTTACCAAAATCATACAAAAGTGCAGTTCAGTGTCATGACCTGGTACATTTTTGGAATAGAGGCAGATGTCTAAGCAAGAGTAATTGAAGTATGGAGTGTTAAGTCCCTTCATTGAACTGTCTTGTTCATTGCCTAGTCTGATGAGAGGGGAGAGCAGGATCTGTGGGAAGGGAATTTGTCCAATAGTGACAGACAAGGTGTTTCAGGACTCCTCTTCTTTCCTTGCTCCCTTGGATCTTGCTGTTGATGTAGCTGTAGGTGTTTGGTTTGTTTTGGAATCGTTCTTCCAGAGGAAAACAGGATGCAGTGCAGCATCTGTCTGTATCCCAGCAAGATAAAGCTGCCAAGGCTGCTCTGCCAGTCACCGTTGCAGGCGTGGGCTCCCAACTTCAGCACAGAGTGTTCACTCTTTCCTGGAACTTGCTAACAGCTGTCCTCTAGATAGCATTGAGTAATTATTAGGCTGAGGATGATAGGTATATTTATCTTACGTTTTGAAAAAAATACATATAAGATTGAAATATGTTTTGTATACTCAGCATGACAGGGAACAACTGTTGGATGTTTGCTTTACTGTATGTATTTCTTACTCAATTGCTTTTTGCAGTATTTGGCCCCAAGATCTTTTAGATTTTTTTTTTTTTACTCCAGCTTTGCTTATTCTCACAGTCTGGGCTAGAATGCTACCTCAAAACAGACTTTGACACTGCTACCTCTTTTAAAGAGGAAATAATTATTATTCGTAAGTACTGACAAACAATATTTTAGTGAATATGAAATGTTTTATCTTTAGTGGACTTGAAACAATCAACAAAATTTTGTTAATCTTACATATACAGGCATGCATGCACAGACACAGTCAGCAACAGATACAGGCTTTCCCCCTTTCCATAAATCCTAATATCCTGTGGAAGTGATGATGCCTTTGCTCTGTTGGTGCCTCTTTGTTGGCTCACTAGTCACTCATGGGTCCACTGTGATCCAGATTTGAAGCAAGATAGTGGAATAAATAAGGTCTCATTAAATGGCTGAACCAAGCCAGTGGCTTGATGGTATGAGGAGAGATTTTAATTCCTCCTTTCTAGCCCAAACCTTGTGCATACTCCTGAGCTGGGCCTTTTACCTCTGAATTACAAGGAAAGTGACCCAGGAAAAAAAGAAGTGAGTTGATTTCTGACAGTTTATCAAGATGGAAGGTTAAGGTGGGCACCCATGCTTGACCAAGGGAGCAGGTGGGGCTGCAAGGCAGGAAATCAAAGGGACAATTGAATCCTGTCTCTTAACAGAAGCTGTTTTATGTTTGATTTGCTTCATTTTCTCAATACTGGAGTTCTTACAAATCTCACAAAGACAGGAAACTAGATAAGGAAAGAGATTATTACTAGGGCTCTCCCAAAAATGAAAAAAATTGGAGTTTGTGCTTTTTTTTTTACACCAGAGATCTCAGGTATGGAACACAGTATTCCTAGGCTTCATTGGTTCTGACACTAATTTGGACTATTCACTTTTAATTGTATTCTGGCAGTTTTCAGATTACAAAACCTAAAAAGTTAATGCTGTATTTCAAATTTGTGAAACAATGTTTTAACTCAGTGTTATTTGACCTGAATGTAGGGTAGCTTTGGCCTTCCTAATACTTCCTTCAGAAAGTTAACTGTTGTTTTGCTTTAATTTTCACTTTTTTACGAGTGTTTAGAGTGGCTCTTCAGATACTCACTTATCTTCTCCTTTTATTTTGATTTTTTTTATCTGATAGGAATTTTTCTAAAGTATTCTTCCTATTTGAATAGTAGTAATAGCAGGAATTAGAAAGAAAATATAATTCCCTATATTCCCTCCTAAATATTTTGTGTTGTTTCATCCACTGCCACCTTTTAATCTTTTCTTCTGACTTTGTGGTTAACATTTTTTACTGTTTTGTTCTGATGAAGCAGTCTAGGATTATATGAAAAATCATTTTGGTCTCAATTTTAGAATGTTCTGTAGCGGTATTGATAGATTTGCTTACTGTCACCTCAGGCTCTCACAAAAAGATAGTGTGTCACACTCCCTGAGTACTGACATGTGTTGATCTTGTACCACAGCCCTCAGAGCCACGCCTAGTGCAGCATGGAAAAGTGCAAGGAAGATCCTGGCAGTAACTATCAATGTGTGTGGGATATCAGGGCAAAATACGGGATTTTCTCAAGGTCCAGGAGAGCTTTTTGATGGTGCTGTGAGAAGCAGACTGCTGTAGGATTTTTCACGAAGAGCTGTAGTGGCTTTGTCTAAATCTCTAAATACTATTGAGTTAATAAGACTGGGTATTAACCCATATCAGGGCTTATCAGGTGGTTTAGAAGTTGGTGTGGGCCACTTAGTTTCATGCTGTTACGTCTAGAGAGTTTGCAGAAGTTTAAGTGACATGATTATGGTACTGTTAAGCGGGCATAATTGATATATGGATCAATTCATAAATGCAAGTGCTGAAATAGGGAATTATGGTGGGTAAAAGGATAAGGTATCTGAGGGGTTTGTAGTAGCACTACATCCAAATGAGAGAGACTTATTTTTATATGTGATGATGAAGACAATCTCATTTTATCCCCTTGAGGATGCCCTTTACAAGGCTGTATATAGGGGCCATGTAGAAGATCAGCACATCAAAGAGTATCTTGGCTTCAAGGGTGGCCCAGTATAAGCTGATTTTATAAATCTGTGCATCTTTTGTTTGGGTGCCACCCATTGTAAATCGTACAAAATCTAATCCAGAATGGAGCCTCATAGTTGCTCTTACAGCCATCAAATTGCCTACAAATTGAAACTCATATCTACACAGCATTCAAATGTTTACAGAGTTTTTTAACAGTATTTTGGGTTGTAAAAGAAAATATATAGTATTCAGCATTATTCAGGAGAGAGGTACAGGCTGTTTTTCCTTCCACAGCAGATTCTCTGTCTTTGTCTCCCCATCTTTCTTATCAGTTTCATTATAATTCCCACTCCTGGGCTGTGTGTACACTTTTGATTGACTGGTTTTATTGACTTGCACTTGTAAAGCAATAATATTCTGGGGCCAGATAAGCATAATGCTGCGTGTAGAGGAGCATGAGCAGAGTGTGACAGTTTGCCAGTCACCCGCTCACCAGATGAGAGTGTCAGTTTGCAGCTGCGTGCCCTGCAAGGGTCAGTGATATCTGACTAAGTTGTTTGCTTTGTAGATCTCCAAAGATTTAGAATATCTTTTAGGAACATGTCCAGAGATTGATGTTTTGACCCCAAATAACTTGCAAAATTGGTTTTCAAGTAAACAGAAATACAGATGAGTTTTTTCACATAAGAAATAACACTAAAATCATGCTAGCATAATACATATATTTGCTTTTCCCTACAAAAACCACATTATTTAGAGGCTGAGAGAGAAAAAGGACTTACTGTAGATCTATGTGCATTATTATGCTGGAATTGATGCAATTTATACCAAAAGATCAAAGATTTTTAATAAAAACTTACTCCAGGATGTATGTTACTATTAATGATGAATTTTCTTTCTGTGATGACTTTGTGTCAACCACAAGAGCAATATGACAAAATTTGACTGTAATAATAGTGATTTTGTACAGGGTGAAGACTTCAATACAATTAACTTCCATTTATATACTGCCAAGACACTTTACAGAGAAGGTTTGAATGACTTTTACATTTCTCTGTACCAGAAAAAGACATAGAGTTCTAAATAGTTCCCTACCTGCTGTATGTTATCTACAATATAGTTTGCCTATTGATGGGTCTGTAGATGGCTGTGAAGGTTACTGAAAATAACCAGTTATTACAAACATACAGACTGGAAAGACTGGGATTCATCTGTGGGCTGCTAACTCAATACTTCTAGATGAAAAGTAATTACAAGAGGAGATGTAGATATTCCCTGATTCCAGAAGATGCTAATATTTATTTTTGTATTTTTGTTTTGTTCTTTAGTGAGATAGAAGATGAATTCAGCTGAAATCACTGATGATGATGAAGGTAAAATATTATACTTTGTATAATTTTTGATCAGGCAAAACTACTTGTTGATTTAAAGTATTTGCCACCTAATAGAGAATCCAGTTGGATCAATACAAATGACACTAGTATTTTTTTTAAAGTTATCTAAAATAGGGAATTATCTTTGTTAGTCATTATTATTTCTGCTCTACATCCTTCCTCCCCTCCAAAAAAATCTTCCTCCTGTAATTATTTGTTTACACTTCAGATTCTTTTTTGGAGAAGAAACTGTCATTTACTGGAAAACTGAATGATTTGACTTTGAGATGGCCCCAATATACACTTATCATAGAAGTAATAAAAAATAATGGAGTTCTTCAAAACACATTTTCATAAAAAGAAACAAATCAAGAACATTATAGTAAGGATGTAATGGTTTTCTGGAGAGGGTGCTTTATCTTTCTAAACATTCTCTTTTTTCAGTAAAAATTCCTAAAAAAAATGTGAAAGTAGAAACTGAAAATGAAGATGAAGCTCTAGACTGCTCAGTAACTTCCAGATCTGCTGAGAAGCACTCACTGGATGGTGCAGTGACTTGCCTACAGGATTCCAACAAAAGGAAACAGACCTCCCTTGGCTGTGATGGGTCAGGAGGCCAGCAGGATGCCTTACCCAGCGTGAAGAAGAGACGCTTTACGCAAGAGGTAAATTCCCTACACATGACTCTGATTTTTTGGTTCATATTTCCTAGGCTAAATTCTCTGCTGCTATAAGTAGAATGCAAGTCTTTTAACTAAATTTGGATTGGTAATGAGTTTGTTGCAAATGTGGCTAATCCTAAGCCAGTTTGCACACGGCTGGGTATTCTCTAAATAACATGGAAGTGATCATATTTATGAAATACAGTTAATAGTTATAGGTTAAGTCATTTATGTGAATTGTATTTTTGTTGTTCAGCAGATAACATAGGAAGGGGCAGTGATTTGGAGTAACTTTGCATGACTCTGATTACAGTCCCTCTCATGTCACACAGTCCTTCAGCTTGATCCTCAGTGGTAGAATCAGGGTTGTAATTCTTTTTTCTGTGACAAAGATTTAATGTCAACGAGAGCCCTGTAAATTAGTGTACTATTTGAAGGATAAAAATGCAGGGATGCAGAAGATTTCAGCCATATCAAGAGTGGAATGTATTATAACATCTGGTGTGGCATCCCAGCTTGGGACCATCCAAATGTTTCTGTAGCCAGTGAAGGAGATGCCCAGTCTTTTCCATTGTCCTGATGTTGTGTTTCAACTCTCTAGCAATGACAGATTTTAATTAATCTCTGCTGAAATTGAGCTAGTTTCTTTTTGTCCTTGTCCTTTTCAGTAGGGAGAGCAATGATCATCTGTTTCTAGAAAAACCTTCTGCATGTGGGAAAATTCGTGTGATGTTGTCCACTCAGTCCTTCCTTTCCAAGATTAAAATTCTCTTTTTCTCAGTTCTTCTTCAGGAGTCACCTTATATTTTTGTTGTTCCATTTAAGAGTGCAGAAAGACTTGTGTCTGGTGTTGGATAGTCACATCTCTCCTGCCACCCTCTAGAGCAGTATAATGACCTCCTGTTTTTCACACTCAGCACTTTATTAAAATAACCTAGATTCAAATTCATCCTCTTTTGAATAACTTCAGGCCCTGGGTTATATTTAGTTTGTGACCTATCCTAATGCACGTATCCTTTTCTGCTCTTCTGCGCTACCTAGCCAGTTATTCCATGTTGTATTTGCACATTTCATGTCTTCTTTATAGCCATAGTTCTCTGTGATTCTTTTTCTTGACTATCATCTCTCTGACTTCTTACGGCTGTTTTTTCCCCTGAATGCCTGTGGTAGGTAGGTTTTAATCTTATTACACGGTTTCTTTCTTTTCCTTTTCCTTTCTCTTTTTCTTTTTACAATTGTTTTCCTTGCATTCAGATTCTTAAAAGAGCTTTATAATGGTCTCTGAACTGTGCTTGCTTTGCATTTTCCTGTTTGCCATTAATAAATCTTAACGTTTAATTTGAAATTAATTATAACTTTGGATTTATAGTATTAGAAGTTGACCCAGTAATAACGATGAAAATTCATTCTTGGCTGACCCCAATGAATCAGCATGTTTAGTTAAATAACCAACCAGAAATAGTCCTCAATCTTAACAGGATTTTTAAAGTTAATTACTTCTCTAGTACCAATATTTTGTTTTAATTGATGACTTTATTAACTATTTCTATTTAAATAGTGGAAAAATCTTAATTATTCTAAAGAATGTTGTGCTTATATATTTTTACTGCATGTCATATAGGCATCTATCTATGATATTAACAGAGCTGTACTTCTTTTGGGCTGGTAATTACATTACTAAATTACTTTTTATCCAAAGAGTTCACTTTTTAAAAAATTTTGAATGCCACTTCATAATCAGAAATTAATTTTCCCTGATTTTCTTTGAAAAAACAATGTGTAGAAGATTGTAAGTTTAAAAAAGTTATGTGCGGGACTTTTCTTATGTGTCTGAATCTATGTTTCTTGCTTATGCATTTATTTATTCTTTACTCCTGTGCTTGAGTATTATGTGCTGTATTCTGACAGATATTTAGACTTTGTTTATTAAGCATAACAAAGGTCATACATGGACTTGAGCATTGAACAGAACAACAACTAAGCAACTTTTAAAACTTGGCTTAGGTTTCCAAGAGAGTATGTGAGAGACTATTTCACAATTTCTTATATTGGTCGACATTTTGCAAAATACTGCACTTTGCAATTGTTCTTTAAATGTTTAGAACATAAACACTTGCTGTGCCACTGTAGTATAAAAAGCAGCACTATCTTACTTATATTGAGTCTCAGAACAATATCTTTGTTTCTTTTTTGATAGTACATTAGAACTGATCATCTTAAATGGGTGCAGTATTATCTGAAATTCATGGATGTTTAAAGATCAGTGTTACAGAAAACTAATTAGTTAAATTGGAGAATTTACAAAAGCCATGTATTTATGATGTGGATAGTGTCGTTCCCAGATGGAAGCTATAGGCAAGATAATTAAAAGCAAAAGGAAAGAAAATGAAAATGCATCTGAACTAAAATATCCTTAAATATTTTTAAGGCCCAAATGTTTTTCATCTGCTAGGGGAACACTGGCTATGTGTTTCTGAAATGCAAATATTCTGAAATGCAAATCCATCCCACAACCAGATCTGGCTACTGGGAGCTGCATTAGTGAAGGAAGAAGTTTAGCTGCTGTCGTAGTGAAGATCTGTTGTAGTTGTTAGCATGAGCTCCAGAGCACCATGTCCAAAACTGAGACTGCAAATTTTAATGATCTTACTGTCAAAGTAATGAATTAATGTTCTTTAATGCACATCCTAATATTGATTTGGCCTGACTTTGTGTGTGAGGTGCACATCAATAGAAGTTACCCTCATATTGCCATGTTTTATTATATAATTAATTAGGGAAAATAAACAGCAGGAGGTCAAATGAGAACTGACAGATACCTGGTGGCCCATGGCAAGCTATTTAACAGCAAGGTATTGTAGCAGTAGAGAAGGAATTGAAAGAGAGATATGCTTTTTCTGAAGGAATATTTGGTATATTCTCAGTTAACAGAAGTGTTAATGAAAGAGCAACTTAGGTAGTAGGTCTCACTGGTTGTGTAAGAAGTGTTTTGTTTTTTTCTTTAGATGTAAAATAGTAAAAAGCTTTGTAATTCAGGTTGCGTGCCTGACTGGGGAGCAGTATGGTTGGTGGAGATTTTCATGGCCTGCTTTCAGGTGATGTCTGTGGGGCAGAGCTCTGTTGCCACCTGGAACTATCCCTGTTTCTTCACTGACAAGTACAGGTGGTGTATGACAACTTCAGTCCCGGCTTAGGAGCCTGCAGTTTGGTAGGGGCAATGTGGATTTCAGTCTGCTCGCAGCTCAGTCGCTGTGCTGGCTTTATTATGAGTGGGACTGGAGTGGGACAGTCTTACTGGGACTGGAAACCAGGTGTCCTAGGCACTGTGACAGCCAGGGATTCTGCACACTGAAATGCATCTCCTTGGCTTTTTGATCATCTCTCCACACAGCTTTGGATGTGCAAACACAAGGTTTTGTATGTATGGTAATGTGATGTGAGTGAGAGCAGAACTTGGAAACAGCTTCTGTTTAATTGAATGCTGAATTCTAAACTTGGAGTGGAAACCAGCTTGTTCTTTCTAAGTCTGCCTTGAGTATACATTGCATTAGAAATTAAAAAATAATTAGATTCAATTTGTCACTGCAGTAAGCAGATGCCAAGTGTGAGTACACATAGGGACCACATTGATTTAATGAGTTACAGTTCTGTTTCTTAAGAAAGAAACCTTAATTCAGGTTCCTCACTGTAGGACATAAAGGGGCCTTCACTAGGATTTCAAATTTCTTGTGGCTCTCAGCTCAGACCTGAAGTCTGTGTTTAATTTGTTTTAATACTTGAATGCAAATTCTGTAGATTTTTATCTAATTAATGTTCTCTAGAACAAACCAAGAAAATTGTTTCAGTATAGAAACATTTTCAAATCTGGGAATGTTTTCTCATGTTTGAATTCTTTATGTTAGATTTTGATTCTGTTGTATCTGCTTAGCTTTTAAGAATTATTTACAATATCCACGTGTTTGCAAAAAAAAAAAAAAAAAAAAAAAAAAAAAAACAAAAAAAAAAAAAGCAAAACCAAAAAACCACGAAATCACCCAAGTCCTGCATACCTACTGTGAGATTTTAAAATACTTCCAATTTCAAGCAATGAGGAATAATTACAAATAATTGGAACATTAAGACCTTAAGAATTCATTACTGGTTTTGTATAATTTATAGATTATATAAATTTATATGGTTTAAATAATTTAGAAAGTTAAAAATCCATGAGTCTAAACTTCCTTGCCTTTCAGAAATAAAAAAAAATCTTCTGTTAGGCTTCCTTTTAAAAAAGATATTGTACCAAGGTACTTTCCACTTTTTTATTACTTAAATAGAATACCTTTTAAAAATTAAGTAATTCCTAGGATTTGTTTAGTAGTTCTGCATCATTATAAAGATATTTTTTAAAACCTGTATATAAAATTTTCACATCAGAAAAAAAGAGAATAAGCATTTTTTTTTGTGGTTTATAGCCTTTGTGACATTTTCAAAAGCTAACCTAAAGAGAGTGCCGGAATGTTAAATGCAGTTGTTGGAGGCAATGGCAAGGTCACAGGACTAGGAGTCAGAAAATCTAGATGCTATTCTTGGCTCTGTTGCTGACTTGTTGCCACCCAAATTCTTGACAGCCCAAGATCCTCCTCATATGCAAGGTGAAGCCTAATGATACTTAATTTGGAGGAGTAATTAGAGAGCTCTGTGGGTAGAGAGTACTAAAAATTATTATTGCATTTATATTCCATGGAGAAAGCCATGAGCCAAAAAAGGGAAAACAAAAAGGAAACCTAAATAATACTTTACTGTATTTTTATTTTTCCTAGTGAACTTAATAACTTTTATTATAACAAGTCCCCTGGAGAAAATTTGACTTTGCATATTTACGTAGCAATGCTTGCTTAAGGAGCACATATTTATAGGTAGTATCTTTAAGGCAGCCTTGCTAATACGATATTTATTCATTTGAAGGGCTCCCTTTCAAACATGAGGAACAGAGATGCTGGCTCACCCACTCAGGTAAATGCAGAGCAGCCAAGCAAGAACAAGAATTCTAATGTAACATGGCTCTGTGAAGAAGAATCCTTCAGTGACATAATCACTCCATCTTATAAAAAACCTCTCTATGGCATCTCACACAAAATCACAGAGAAGAAGAACCCACCAGGAGCAGAGCAGTTTGCTTCTTACGAGTTGTTTGAAAAAATCAACCCCAGCAGTCCCTCACAAATTCGGACTTTGAACGATCAACGCAAGAGAGACTCGGCCACAGCCATTGCAGTAGCAGCAGCCACAGCAGATTCAGAATCAAATATATATTCTTTGATACAGAAAATGTTTTACACGCTGAACACCCTCAACACCAATATGACTCAGCTTCACAGTAAAGTTGACCTGTTGTCTCTGGAGGTCAGCAGAATTAAAAAGCAAGTCAGTCCAGCAGAGTCCGTTGCTGACTTCAAGCCTCCCCCAGAGTACCAGCTGACTTCCACGGAACTCAAACAAATCATGGATCAAAGCTCATCGGGCGGAGACCTGGCTTGCCGGTTGCTCGTGCAGCTCTTCCCGGAGCTCTTCAGCGACGACGAGTTCGGCAGGAGCTGCAGTGCATGTGGCTTTCTCAACAAAAGGAAACTTGAATCTCTTCACCTGCAGCTTATTCGTAACTATGTGGAAGTTTGTTACCCTTCTGTGAAGAATACAGCTGTGTGGCAGTTGGAGTGTTTGCCTCAAGTCAATGATTTTTTCAATAGATTTTGGGCTCAAAGGGAAATGGAAAACAGTCAGCAGAATGTGCAATCATCCAGTTTTTATGAGACTGAGCAGGTTGAATCCTCTCATTTTATGGAGGATAAAGAGCAGGAAGAAGCTTTGTCCTTGGACAGGAGTAATGTCATTGCCTCAGATTACATGCTGGATGCTCAGGATCTCAATGAATTTTTAGATGAAGCTTCTTCACCAGGAGAGTTTTCTGTTTTTCTGTTACACAGACTGTTTCCAGAACTCTTTGATCACAGAAAATTAGCTGAAAGGTACAGCTGCTTTGGAGACTCTGGAAAACAACTGCTAGATCCTCATCGGCTTCAAATAATCCGTAGGTACACTGAAATTTACTTTCCAGACGTGCAAGAAGAAGAAGCCTGGTTGCAGCAGTGTGTTCAGCGAATAAATGATGAGCTTGAAAGTACGTATATGGATGGAAGTGAATGTGACCAGATGAGAGATGACTGTTACGATTCTTCTAGTTTACCAGATGATGTATCAATCATAAAAGTGGAAGACAGTTTTGAATATGAAAAGCCTGGCAGACGGTCCAAAAAAATTTGGCTTGTACCCATAGATTTTGACAAACTTGACTTTCCCCCTCCTGATTTTGATGTTCCTGTCCCAGATTACCTGTTAAACAAAGAACAGATTAAAAGCATATATGAAAGCAGTCTTTCCATAGGCAACTTTGCTTCCCGATTGCTTGTTCTCTTATTTCCTGAACTATTTACTCATGAAAACTTACGGAAGCAATACAACTGTAGCGGATCTTTAGGCAAGAAACAGCTTGACCCCACTAGAATTAAATTAATTCGACATTATGTGCAGATACTGTACCCCAGAGCAAAGAACGACAGAGTGTGGACGTTGGAGTTCGTTGGAAAGCTTGACGAGAGGTGTCGACGAAGAGACACGGAGCAAAGGCGCTCGTACCAACAGCAACGGAAAATCCACGTGCCAGGACCCGACAGGAGGGAATTTCTCACCTATGCAATAAACCCTGAGAGATTTCGGGAAGAATTTGAAGGGCCGCCACTGCCACCGGAAAGAAGTAGCAAGGATTTTTGCAAGATACCACTCGATGAACTTGTTGTTCCTAATCCAGACTTCCCTGTGCCTTCTCTGTATCTGCTGTCTGACAAGGAGATAAGAGAGATAGTGCAGCAGAGCCTGTCAGTTGGCAACTTTGCTGCCAGGCTTCTTGTAAGACTCTTTCCTGAACTCTTTACTCCAGAGAATCTAAGACTGCAGTACAACCATTCAGGTGCTTGTAATAAAAAACAGCTTGATCCCATCAGACTGAGACTGATCCGTCATTATGTGGAGGCAGTTTATCCTGTGGAGAAAATGGAGGAAGTGTGGCATTATGAATGTATACCGAGCATCGATGAAAGGTGCCGGCGTCCTAACAGAAAAAAGTGTGATATACTGAAAAAAGCTAAGAAAGCAAAAAAAGTGACAGGCTCTTTAAACTGCTAAGACTTTGACCACTAAATTATTCTCAAGAGTATGCTTTGGTTTAGACTGAAGGGCCTGTCAGGAGCTGAGGGTTCTCAGCCCCTGGGACAGTCAGGCACTAAATTTGTTGCGTTTCAGTGTGTGTGTTGCATTTCTGTTGGCACGGCAGCAGTGGGAAGTGGCTGACTACATTAGTACATGGGTAAAGACCATCAGTGACAGCTATCAATGACTCGCTAAGAGCATGATATTCACTGGTGCAAATACATGTATTGAAACTATTGCTCCACTCCCCATTTCTGCATCTTCCTTTTCTATCACTTTCTAATAATAAAATTTTTTTTTTATGGTCATGCTCTTCAAGGGCAGTTTTTCATTGTACCATTATAAACAGTATTTTTAATTAATTCGGATTTTGAAATATGTAGACTAAGTTTAATTTAAATTTGAATGTGCCATTTGCATTGGAAATCATTGGAATATTAGACTTTGCTTTTACAGTAACTTCAGCTTCACACTTGTTTTGTTCTTCATGATATTGAGGTACTGGAAGTTATAATACTGTGTCAAAGAGTGGGTCAGAATGGTGTCATTTGCATTTTTGACTGTTACATTGGTTTTATTTCCAAAATCAAGAATTTCTGTTGAAGAATTGAGACATGAGCATAGACACCGTATGAATGGGGTTTTTTTTTGCATTGACACCGCAAGCTTGGTACTGCCCCCGTGAGTTCTGTTATTGTTTTGTCCAGTGTAACTGCTGGAGTGACTGAGGATTGCTTGTCTTGGGTAAAGCCAGCAAAACAGACCCAAGCCTATACCCATGGAATGTCTTCCCATCATCTGCTTGCCACCCTGTTTGTAAAATAGCAGAAGCAACAGCGACATCAAAAAGACCTGAAACAAGAAATTTTAAAAAATTTAGACCTTACTTTCTATCAAAATCATGATTCCAAAGGTTTCCAGTGTTGATATTGAATTGCATATATAAAAAGTATGTGCAAAGATTGGTTTTGCAAAGATTGGTTTTGTGGTGAAATCCAGTGTTTCAGGGTCCCAGCATATGAGCTGTGGTAATGTAGCTTACTCTTTCCATGAATGCAGCAGCATCTGGATATTTTGGGTGTAGGGATATGGAACTCCCTCACTTCACCAAATTGTTTTAGTGTAATTAGTAGCTATTTGGAGACATAACTGTGTATGTATAACTTAGGTTCATATGGTCAAGTTTGCATCATTAATATGTTCAAGTGTAACAATGACCATCCAGAACGCAATATGAATTTGCTGTATGACTTGTCACTGGAGAGTGCTGCTTTAAAACTAGTTTTTTCTTTCTTTTGTACAAAAAATTAATCCTGATAGAAAGGGTGAGAGAGAGTCAATTATGGATTCTTAATACAGCAAAGACAGTGGTTGCCTACAGAGCATCACTGGAACACCTTGGAGCTATTGTTGATGTTCTCTGTGGTCCTTTTCTGTTGTTTACTTAGATGGGTCATAGCAAATTTTAAGTCAGTTCCAATGTAATTTTCTATTTTAGCATTTGTAAGGAAGTACAAAATATTTGATATTTTTACTTCAGATTTTTAGAATATATTGTTTGTAGACTCATACTGATCCCTTTAAAAGGAAAACAAAATGGTTTTTCCTGATGGCAAGAACTAGTAAATGTATTGTGTTAAACTGGGAGTAAATCATAGTTAGTAGCATTTGCTCATTTTGCCCATATGCTAGAAACATTCTCAGAGAATGTATGAAAAAAAGTCATGAATGTACTAAACGACACATTGATACTGTTTATATCCATTTAAATGTTTCCTGTTGGTTTAAGTAATAGCAGACCATATTCAAAATGGATATCAGAGCAAATACGGCTATAATAAATCAAAATCATTTTACCAAAGATAAAGAACTGATACCACAATGTCTGCATCTGTTCATTTTAGTGCATAAATTTGTCAAATTGAATGTATCAGAAACCAAGACTCTCTTGTCATTGTATGCTACCTAGAAACTCTGTGAATTTTTTTTACATGCACTTTTATAGGATATATAAAATAACTGAAGATCTTTACAGCTGTTTAATTTGTGGTTGCAAATAGCTGGCCAAAAGGTAAGAAATACAATTTTATTTTCTTATCTTAATGTCATATGTTTCACCACTTAGTGATGTCAAAGCTCCCAGAAGAATTCAATATATACTGAACTTTTTTACAAGGGATAGATGTTACTAGCTAGCATGCAAGTTTGAGACATACTGGCTTTTACTGTAGATGTTGATATTAAGTAAAAAAAAAAATATCAGTCAGTTGATATTATCTAAAAAGTAGTGAAAAAAACAATTTGACAACTTTGATCATAGAAATGATAAATTATAATTTTTGAGACTAGGTATAAAATATTTTTGTTGTGTTTTTTTTTTCTCTTCTTATTGCTGTGCACATTCCTTTTGTCCAACTCTTCACAGCCCTTTCATGACTCGTTTGATTGTATGATTTATAACTGATATCAAAAAAATACAGACATATAAATAATGGCATAGTTCACTAACCCAAGCTCTTGCAGTGCATCTGAAGTACAGCCACTTCATCCAGTTGGTCAGTCTTGTAAATATATTAAAGGAATATTATTTTCATACAAGAGGAATGTTGTCTGGTGATTGTTCAGGTACAAGCAGGATTATTTTCCTATAAAGTCTCTTACTAAGGTCTGAGATAACCTTAGGTAGCTGGACAAATACATAAAGGAAAACACCCCAGTTCGCTGCAGCCATTTAAAAAGATTTTTCTGTCTTTCAGACTTTTTCTCTTTAAAGGAATAAACTTAAAATTTTGGAAGCGAAACTGTGATAGGAGGGTTGCTAGATATTGAAGTGTTGGGCGCATAGGTAGCCATGCCCCCTGACTTCCTATGGATAAGTGTTACTTTCTACCTACCCAGTGAAGGTGGGTGTCAGGTGTCTCCACTTGTTACAGTGTAACTATATCAGCTTTCAATAAGTATTGAATAGCCCATTTCTAAGCTTTCTAAAAGAAGCAGTGTAGTGTTATTATTTATTTTTGCATCTTATGCATTTTCTACAACTTAAACATTTCCTTAGAAGTTCTGTAAAAAACATAAACCAGCACATAAAAGGGAGGTGACGTATGCATCCGTTTATTGCCTGTTAAGTGTATTCAGGTGACACAATCAGCAACAAATGTGTTGGCAAATGAGAAAAATCTTTAAATGAAATCACTTAGTTTATGCTGATGCAGTACAGCCAACAGTGTTTCATGTTCTAAGAAATGTTTGTGGCTTTTTAAATTATCTTCAAAATGCATATAATTTATTTCTAGGTACATTTTTAAAATTTTGTCATTCATGTCTTTTCAATTATTGTTTGATGTTTATGTTGTAGCACTGAGAAACAGAATTGTGTGCTCAATGCTCTACAAAGGCACACCAGGTCTAGTTTCATGCTGGAAGGAGCTAAGTTGAATTCTACACCCCCCAAGAAGCCCAGAAAATAATGTACAGGTTTTATTTATAGTTTATTTTCATTCCGATTTCATTTTGCTGATTAAAGCAATGTGGAACAGCAGGAAAATTCAATGTCTTAAGCTTGCCTTGAGGACAGGGCATAAATTGACAAGTGCTCTTACTTACAAAAGTACATTTTAGTTGATTGCGCTTAAAATTTATGGAAGAACAAATGTGGCAGGTTTTTCTGAGTAAGTGAAACAAACTCCATCACTGTCGTTGCCAGCATTTCTTTACTGCCTTGGTTTGACTTCCTGATTTTTTTCCATTATTACTGCAAATCAGCACCAATGGAGTTACAGATTTTTCCTCAGAAACATTTTGAAAGTATATTTTTAATGTGCCTGAAGTTGATAAAAATGAATGAAGTTATGGTTTAGTTTCCTCTTAATTCTCTCTTAAAATTGACTTTGCTAAGAAAGGCAGAACAAGTAAGAAATATGCATTTGTCTTCATCCTTTCCTACCTACTTTTTTTGTTGTAGTAAATGTTAAGACAGATAAATTTCTAGTAGTAATAGTGCTTTCAAATCCTTATTTTGCCCTAAAATTCATTCATCAAAACTTCTCGCTGGTAGTAATAGTCTTAATTTTTTATGGAAATGTCTTGCAGAATACATAATGCCTGTGTTTGTCAGAGCTCACATAAATCCTGTTCTGAGGTCATCTCTCCTGCAGCAGAATGCCAGCTGAAGGAGCTGCCCAGACTTTGCCAGTTCCAGCGCTGGAAGCAGATGACTCCTAACAAAACCAAACCTTCATCACATTCACATTTTCCTTGTACCTCATCTGACTGGCAGGAGATAAGCCCTTACACTGTATTATTTTTACCCACTGTATTCCTTTTAACTTTTGTAATTTTCTGGATGCTGTAATTTCTAGCTAATGGCCATGAAAGCCTGAGACATGAGCAGACCACTTGCTTTCTCCAATTCCTGGTTTGTTCCATCATGGAACTGTGGTCCCCACTGAGCATTTTTCTTTGATTAACAGTTCAGAAGGAAGAACTTTGATTCCCGTGGGAAAGGAAGAACTCTAATAGAAGAGAAATAAAGCTGTTCTTTTCCCACTTCTCCCCTTTCTTACCCACACCCCAAGACGAAATTGAATAGAGCAATTTTTAGCTATGTTTTTAGCCACATTTTCCTTAATTTCTGTTCAAAATTTAGTAAAACTGACTTCCCAGTCATAAAATCAGTGAAATTGCTACATGTCCAGTCACACTAAAATTGATGTTAATAGATGGAAAGAAATTATTACTGGATTTTGGAGGAAGATCAGCTAATTAGTATCTATACAGAACACACACACAGAAATGTCAAGTAATCACTCCCAATTTCCTTCACAAATTTCATTATAGCAAAACAGCTGTTTGTCCTTGTTTCCAGAGGCATTTTGTAGTCTTGTGTGTTAGAGGTTACTTCTCTGGAAGGCAAAATATTCCTTTAATCGTTACACTTTGAGGAATGTACCCCTTTGGTTAGCTCATATGGCGGTGTGTTAGCGAGTTCTGCAAATGTTTCCTGTGGGAAGAAAATCCCAAGGTAACTGTCAGCTGTGGGAATGAGTCACTTGATAGTATTGCATCCTACATTTGAAATCTGACCCCTTGTATAAAACCAGGAGTTTGGTATTATGTCATGTAATGTTGTCCTTTGTCTCTTGCTCCCTATCTCTCCTTGTTCCAAGAGTTCAAACAAAGAGGGCCTCCCTCCCTGTAGTGCTTGTCTGTATGCAGAAGCACTGGAAAACAATGAATTTTAGCTTCAGTAGTGCTCAGATGTGCGTGGCTCACATGCATCCCTTTGCATTCCTTTCCCTTCCATGCCAAGCACTGTATTTTGGTAGGTGCTGAAGGCAGACTGTCCTGTCCTGACATGCCATTACAGGAAAATAGCAACCAACCCCAAGAAACAAAACAACATAAAAACCAAACCAACCCAACCAACCAACAAAACCCCAAACCCAACTCCCTGTCAGAAACACTTGGGTGCTCTTCTGTTCTAAGAAAAAAAGATTTGCTTATTATGTGGCCAGAGGGGTCGGGGAATACACGCTGCCTGTCAGTGTGTAGGCAGCAGAACTCAGAACCTCTTCAGGAGTGCCAGTATATGCCTGCTTTAGTTGACCAGGCTCTCTTCTGCCAGACCCAAGTCCAACTCCTGTGGGAGCAATTCCTCACTATTCCTTCACAGGGCTCTCTGTCCCACGCCCTGCTCCATAATGCAGGCTGGCCCACGTGCAGCAGATTCTGCAGCTGTGTAGCACTGCTCCTGCAGCAGGTGAGGCACACAAAGCTTCCAGGTAATGCTGCAGGCTGTGCCAGGGTCAGTGGGCTCCTCCACCCACAGTCTGACAGTGCCTGCCTCGTATGGGACCAGGCAAAGTCATTGGATCAGATCATTGGTCTGTGCAGGGGCATGTAGGCTGCACATTCCAGGTCCATGCCTTGACATCCAACATGAAGGTGGGTTTGCCTGTGATTAATGCAGAGGTAGCTTGGACAGCACAGTCATCTGGGCAGCCTCCTGTGAACTTGTCAGTCGCTTCTCAAGCTGTCCAAGCCTCCCCTTTCCACCTCTCAGCAATATCTTCATTAAGAAACCTTTCATATAGTTCCTCCATCACACAGAGCGGTTGGTCCCCAGATCAGTTTCTGTGTGCTTTACATGCCCCAGCAAAAAGTCCAGCAAGAACTGTGGAAATGACATGCCTGTTCATACACCTCCCAGAACACATTCTGACCCTTCTTTGGGTCACAGTTTTAGCTCACATGATATTTAAAGGCTGTAGAAACAAGTGCAGCCTGCTTGGCAGTGTCTGACTCCAATAAAAAGGTCTGATCAATAGAGAAGCTTATCCAGGACAGATCAATGTAGCCAAGCAGAACAGCTACTCACCTTCCTGCTGTCATAGTTTTCCTCTGAGATCACCCTGCCTTGTGACTGAAGCTTTCTATTTTGAAGCACATGGGTACAGTTCCCTCTCCAACCATTTCAATCCTGAAACCACAGAGGGCTGTCTCATGCATCACAGGACTCCTTAGGAAGTCTGCCTTTCTTTTCCTTAGCTCATACCACTGGTGGATTAACATTTAAAACTTATGAAAGCCTGTTTCTACCTTCTGCTGTCAGTGAGGGCTCGGTTTTGGTGGCAGTCATAGAATCACGGAATGATTTGAGGTGGACGGGACCTCTGAAAATCATCTAGTTCCAACTCCCTGCCATGGGCAGGGACACCTTCCACCAGGCCAGGTTGCTAAAAACCCCATCCAACCTGGCCTTGAAAACTTTCATGGATGGGGGATAACTGGATAACTTGTTTCAATGTCTCACCACCTTCAACATTAAAAAAAAAAAAATTCCCTATATCCAATGTAAATCTATCCTCTTTCAGTTTAAAACCAGTGCCCCTTGTCCTGTCACTACAGGCTCTAGTGAAAAATCTGTCATCATTAGGAACAGGCTAGGTCCTGATTGCTTGTGCTCTTGTCTACTTTCATTTCCAAAAGGCTTTTCCAGAAGTCAGAAATGTAACTTTCTGGCATAATACTGGATTTATATTCTGTTCAATTCAAATTACCTTGCTATGTGCTCTTTGTTATGTTAATGGCTCTCAGGGATGCAACTTCCCTGCTCATCTTGGATGCCAGGAAGGTGTTGACTTTTTGTTGTCTGTTTGTTTCTGTTTTTATCCTGCACAGAAGAGACTCTTTCAGAAAGTTAATTTCTTCACATCCATACCTTAGCTATTCCCAAGCCCCAGAGCATTCCTGGCATTTTTTGAGTGGGGTCTTCCTCTGGTCCTGCATGCTCTGGTGTAAGCTACTACTGCTGGAGGTGACAGGCAGTGTGTACATGCTGGCAAGCATTTGACAGGTTGCTGACCAGCAGCTGGAGCTCACTGACATATTACAACACACCTCTCTACTTGTTTCTCTCACACCCCTGGAGATTATGGCAGCCACTTAGAATAGCAAGAATAAGTGGAACTGGGGAACAGAGGATGCATCTCATTTATTTCCATTGCAGTTGGTGCAAGTTCCAACAGAGTGGTAACAGCAATGCCCACCATGAAAGTACAGCCCGCTCTCTTCCTCTGGGTGCTCTGCAGAGTCCCTTCACTTCTGCAGAGTAAGGATCACCAAAGTCCCCTAGGAAAGCTTTCCAGGATCATGTCCTCTTAAGAACAAATTTTTTTAAAGGTCACTATGCCTATAAATCAATAGCTAGACATGTATCTGCATCTTTAAACATCTACACAATCAGGGAAAAAAACCCAAACAAACAAACCAAGCAAAACAAAATGAAAAACCAAAACCCAGCCAAACTAAAAACAAAACAGAAAGCAAACAAAAAAACCCCAAACAAACAAACAAAAACAAAAGCAAAACCAAAACCAACAAAACCAAACCAAAACAGCACAGATTTTAGCTATGCCTGAAGAAAGCAAGAAATTATTTTAAATCCTTCACTCAGCAGCTATCACTTTGAGGCTATGGAGAGGGACACCCTGCTTAAACTCAGCTATTGAGTAGCTGTTGCCATGAAAGAAAAAGTGTCCTGGAATATGCTCCTGCTGCCTCTTCAGGGCTATCTTTGTCCTTCTGGGCTCTCCAGACTAGGCTGGGAGCAGACAGTACTGGATGAACAGTTACCTGCTCCTAGTGGCCAGCTTTCCTGCAGACACACACCTGTGTGTAGCTGTCTAAACACACATAAACAATAAAAAATCTGCATACTTCACAGTTCATCCAACAGGTTATGTTGGAGGAAGCACATGTTTAATGTCACCAGGGCAAGTGGTTGTTCCTGAGATGCCTGTCCTAAGTAACAGTATTTTCCTGAACTAACACAGACGTGAGCTTCTCTCCCCAGTATGGTCTGACCCTTACGCAGCTCCTTACAATGTCTAAGTATTAAATATCCACCTAAATGCCACAATGAAATTGATACATGACAATCTGAGATTTCATCTTCCTCTGCATGGTTAGTTAAACAGTAAAAATCAGCAGTACTTCACAGAGCTCCTCACTGATCTGTGTCCTCCATGAGAGCAGAGTATCTATCACTGCCATGGTTTACTCATAACTTCCTGACACACCTGCTGAGAAGACTGGCCTGGCTGAACAGAGAGCTTTGGCTGGAACTCAGTAAAGAAAAAGGGGAGTTTATGACCTCTGGAAGGAGCAGTAGGCAACTCAGGAGCCCAACAGGGATGTTCTGAGGTTATGCAGGGAGAAGAGTGGAAGAAACTGGAACTTAATCTGGCTACTGCCATAAAATACATTTTTAAATGTTTCTATAAATACATTACCAATAAAAGGCTGGCTAAGAAGAATCTGCATCATTTATTGGATGGGTGTGGGGGGAAATGTACTGACCAAGAAGGTTGAGGTATTTAATGGCTTCTTTGCTTCACTCTCTGACAGTAACAACAGTTGTTCTGGAGGCACTCAGACCCCTGAGCTGGACAAGAGGAAGAAGAACGTAGCCCCCATAATCCAAGGGGAAATGGTTAGTCACTGCTGTACCATTTAGACACAAGTCTATGGTGCTGAATGGCATCCACGCAACTGTACTCAGGGAGCTGGTGGAAGAGCTCACGGAGCCACCTTCTATCATTTACCCACAGTCCTGCCTCGCCACGGAGGCTCCAGGTCACTGGAGGTCAGCCAGTGTGATGCCCTTTTACAAGAAGGGCTGGAAGGAGGGTCTGGGAAACTACAGGAATATGCCACTGCAATCAGTATCCTGCTGTATTCTTGGTATAGCAGCAGCATATGTAAGCATGGAGTTGGTACTGTTAACCTTTAATTAAGATTAAATAATGAAAAAGGAACTTTACATAATTGAGGGCTTTCGCCCTGTTTCATGAATACGGAAATAAAACAAAGAAAGCCATTTTGCTTGATGTGATGTCAGCTTTAATGTAACCTTTCTGATTAACAAAATTAGACAGCAATTAAATAGTGATCAAATCAGTCTTTATTGATTCATTATTTATAAGAAACCTCCTGGACATGTAAGTGTTGGATCTTTTAACTTACAGTACCACAAGACAAAGCTAACAGCAAAAAGTGACAGGCTTATTGCATGATTATTGATGTACGCAGCAGAGCAAGATAACATTCTGACACAAGCCCTTAAAAAAGGGTACTGTAATTTTGTTCAACCAAAATTCATATTTAACAAAAAATATGTTTTTCTGCAAAAATCTTACGCTGCCACATGCAACCCCTTGTTACTTCAGTACATCCTGTTTGGGCACTTTTAAGTTTTTCCAACGCCTCAAAATAACTTTGTATTTTTCACTTTCAGTTTTATCAGATAATTTTTTTAAGACTACCCGCATAACTACAGCAGTTCCTGTTTCTTTATCTTCACCTATTATGAGATCCAGTGTGTCACCAAGTTTCACCTGGAAACAAAAAGAGAAGATGAGTGATTATAAACATTCCCTGGGGGAAACAAATCCCTGCCATCTTCCTTTCTTTCCACTTAATATTCTTATCTCACAGGAGAGGAGGAAGGCAGCCAATACCAGGCCTATTATAGATCCTCCAGTGATGAACTTCTAGGAAAGCTGTGGCAATACGCAATTACATGTCTCATGACCTTCCCTGCCAAAAGCTTCACGCTCCGTGTTATACAACCAACACCTAACTCTGTGAAAAAGGTTTCATGTGTGTCTTTTCTTCCTGTCAACACAGACACAAAACAGCAAAGTGCGAAGTTCTTCCTCCTGCCTTTAAAACAGTTTAAAGTGTTTCAAAGAACAGAGTGCTCAGAAACTGCTTGTGCTCCTCTCAAAGGTCACAGAAGCAGTACACCTCTCATAAACCAGCCTTAACTCTATGGGATCAGGAATCAAATCTTCTCATCACATTGCCCTTTGATGACAGTAGCCAGCACCGAGGATCACCTCACATAAAGAAAGGGTTGGTAGAAGGACATGTCTCGTGACCCTTCTGGCTCTCTCCTAACTGTGGTCCTGGGTGCTCTATTACAGGTGCAACAACCTTCCCTCAGCCACCCCAGCTTCAATCCCTTTCTATCACCAAACTTCCTCTTTTTCTTTAATCATGTGCCTGCTCCACCAATATCTCAGATTCAATCATTCCTACTCCATCAACCTTGCACAGTGATATCATCACTTCCTTCAGCAACTTAAAATGTTCCGTCCTTGCTGCCTTCTCCTGACTTTCAGACTTAGATTTGATTGTCCAACCACACAAGTTTCCTGTCTGCCTTAGGGAATAAAGTTTTACCCAGAGAACCATGGTCACACCATCCCCCCCAGGTGGAAGTAATGTTAGCAATGCTGTGCATTCATCTTTGCAGAGTGATCTAGAGGGAAAAGACCATGCCTTAGCTATTTTCTTGTACTATATTAAAAAAAAACAAATTAAAAAAGTCTTACAGTTCTACTTTTCTTCCATAGTTTTTCTCCATTCAGCCTGAGTTCATTATTGTAGAATGCATCTTCTACTTTACTGAAGAAAAACAAGGTTTTATTGCAGTTACAGTGTGCAGCAAACCAAATGCAATTGTTTCTTTGCAGAAACACAACACCACCATTCATGGGCAAGGCACATTTCTACACCTCTAATTTGTGTGTAAAGGACACCTTCACTTAAGGTCAGGACAGACTTGAACTGGAAGTAACGAAAAGGGCTTTCACAGATATTAAATGAAATAATAACATATAGTTGCTCTGTGCCAGAAAAGCTGTTTCTCGAGATCTGGCTCCTGAATATCCAATAAATATCCCCTTTCCTGCACCAGCCAGTTTAATAATTTGTTAGTGATCAAGTTATACTAATATTCTGTTCCAACAACATAGTGACATCAGACTTCTGCAGGTTGCATTAGATCAAACACTGATATATTTATACACTGCACATTTACCTGGTGGACCTGTGAAGCTTATACTTACCAGCCCCTGTTTCTCCATTCATTAAATAGTGCATTATTTTACTCCCTCAGTCTCAAATTAGACCTTTTCATATTACACAGTACAGTATTTTGCATTTCCTTAATTTTAAATAAATATGAAGTGATACAAAATGCCTCCTCAGCAATCTCAGAAATACTGCAGACAGTGAAAAGCAAAATCAGGCTGTTTCAAGGGGGGTAGGGTGAAATAAACAGGAACATTCATACATTCAAAACATAGATTTAGAGAGTCAAAAAAGCTACAGCAAAAAAAAACCCCACAAATACGGAGTTGTTCTAACAATAAAAACTTATCAAAAGTCAAATTTTAGATGCATGACATCTTGCTCAGTAGCAAGCTGTTTCTTGTGTACTTACTTTCTTGCCATGTCTAGACCAGCTTTCAAGATCACATCATATCGAAGAGACTGCACTACTTTTTCAAGATCCTTGTAATCTTTTACTACATTGGGGTCATTTTCAAATTCATCTTCCAAATTACTTTCATCTTCATCCTCTTCTTCCTCCTCTTCTTGTACACTTTGTCTGCTCCGTTTAGAGCTTTTGCTGCTTTTGTTCCGCAGAGAAATTACTGAGACATACTCTGGAGAGAGTCTTAGTGCACTGAGTCTGACTGGGGAAAAACTGAAACATCTCCTGTAGTTTACTGTGCTTGCTTGACAGCTACAGAATAAGCTTCTCCTCCAAGTGGGATACAGTTTATTTGAGGGAAGTTTCTCCCACAGTCCGAACCAGACATTTAGTTTTCTGAAAGTGCTGATGGGGAGTCTGAAGCCAGTCATAGCATAACCTAAAATAAACCAAACATTCATATGTAAAAATGAGCAACTGCTTTGACGGATTGGAATGGATTGGAAGGATTTGGCGTAACAGTTCCTACAAAAAGATGGGTATCCAGTTCCCCATACAGTGATGCATCACCTGAAAGCACAAGGCTTTAGGTGGCTTTATGATCCGACTTTCTCATACACTGGCCAACACGACAAAGAGCTAAGACACCAGATGAGAAACAAATGCAGAAAAGCCCAGCTGAATACTCCTTTTATAATTCCTTTTCTGGGATCAGCATTAACTGTGCAAACACATTTGTGGCACTTTCCTCCCTACATCCGAAATACAATTCACAAAATACACAGAAACGCTGCTATCTGTGTCATAAAAAAGCACAGGGAGATCTCTATTTAACATGAGTCATTGTCAATACAAGCAAGTTGCTGAACACTGCAAGCAAGCAAATCCGGAGAAGCCGAAAGCTGCTTAACCTCCGTTTCTGCTTGGACCACAACACTCCCGCGTGGCAAAACTCTGCACAGCGTCCCCCCCTGTTTCTCCAGATGGGAACTGGCGCCGTGCTAGTGCTCGGCAGAAACAGCAGGGCTCTGTACCGCAGCAGGAGTGACACCAGGAGTGACACCAGGAGTGACACCGGCAACAGCAGGCTCACATGAAAGCTCCGCGGTGCTGCTGCTCCTCTCTCTAACCTGGGACAAGTAGGTGGAAACACCCCCAAAACACTCCAGATGTATTTCAACGCTCCCAGAAACTGATTTACAGCCCCTAGTAGCTGGGCGCTGCGCTGGCTTTTACCGTGATCTTATATCCAGGGAAACACGTGCTTCCTTACCAGATTATTCTGGTTTCCCCGCACCCAAGTGACCCCTGCCGAAATATTAAATGAGGCGGTATTTGTGGCTGAGAAAAAAAACCCTGATCAGTGAGAGCAATTACTGGCCAAATAAAAATAACCACACCTCCCCCGGCTTTTTTCTTGTATCTAAATATGTGAACATAAAATATATGTCAAATAGTTTTAATTGTAGGACGGTACAGCGATTGCAGAAGACACAGGCCTCTCCTCACTTCGGGGGCAAATTTCAACAGTTATTTGAACGTGCAAACATATATTATTGCTTCTTCTCAGCGCTCGACCTTCGTTTGTTCGGCGCAGGCCAGCGGCCGCAAGCAGGCCAGCAGGGCCGTGAGCCGGCCCGCCGCAGCAGCCGCGCCCTCTCCGCCGCGCTGGAACCCTCGGGCGGCCACAGCCTCGCCCGGCACCCCCTGACCCGCCGGCGGGCGCTCGGTGGCGGCGGGACCGAGCGGCCCCGCCTTCCCTGGCGGCTGCCCCGGGAGGCCGCAGGGGCTCTGCCGGGGCCGGGGCTCGGCGGACCCGCTCCGCGCCCCGGGGCCGCTCCTTCTCCGCCCCGTGCCCGCCGCTCTGCGAGCCGAGGCGCCTCATGGAATCACGGAATGAGCAAGGCTGGAAGAGCCGCAGTGGTCATGTGGCCCAACCACCCTGCTCAAGCAGGGTCACCCCGGAGCACGGGGCACAGGATTGTGTCCAGGCAGTTGCTCCAGTGAGGCAGACTCCACGAGTTCTCTGGGCAGCCTGTTCCAGTGCTCGGTTATCCAAGCAGTTCTTCCTCATGTGCCTCATGGTGAAACTTCCTGTGCATCATTTTCTGCCTGGTGCCTCGTGTCCTAACAGTTGGCACCACCGAGAAAAACCTGGCTCCATCCTCTTGGCATCCTCCCTCTGGATATTTGGGGCTGTCTCTCCCCTTCTGCGCGCTGTGCCCGCTGGCTGGGAGCTGAGGCTGGAGGGAGCTGGGAGAGAGGCAGGAGGGCAGCAGCTGGAGCGGGTATCCTGCCGGTCCCTCCTCAGCAAGCCGGGGAGTTCCACGGGAGGAGCCCTCTCTGCTTGGGCCACCTCTGCCCTGTCCTCTGCTGGTCCAGCCACTGATGGTCACCTGCTCCACTGAGATGTGCTGGAGCTGTTTCCCATTATAATTTTCCCAGCTTTCTAGGGCAGTTTTTTTTTTCTTTGTTTTCAGCCCCTCATGCTCTGACCAAACCAGAAAAACATGAAAATCTCTCACCGGGGAAATCACTCCAGCAGAAGCGCAAGTTTTCCAACCACAGATTGATTTGAAGGGCTTGGCCACCATGACAATTTAATCCAAACCCCTCTGTGGCTTATGTTTTCCCTTATCTTTCTTACTTTCCTTCACATAACATCTCCATTACTGGAGGTAATCCATAATTCCTTCTGTGGAGCTCAGAAACTAGGAGAGATCCCTCCCTCTTCTGTCTTCTCCCAGATTTCTCTACGCTGTGCGGCAGTCTCTTGGTGCTTCTGAACGCTCCGATTTCTCAGCATTTGGGGAATTCTCTGTATCCATACAGGCACAGAATTGGTAGCATTTTGCCCTCATGTAAGTGGCTGCACAAGGTTAAGGGTAATTTTGGCAGATAGAAAAGCGCCTCAATTTTACAGCTTTGCTTTAAAATGCTGGCCACCTCATCTGACAGACCAGTCATCCCTTGGAAATATACTGGCAAATCTGAAAAGTGATACAGCTGCAGAACTACTGCAGAACAGCAGCTGTGCAATTAGCACGGGCATTATAAGTGTTTGCTTAATTTTACACCTGTGTAAACTTTGTCATAAAATGTTTGAATGGGAGGTTTTTATATCAGGGATATTTGGTAATGGAGCAATTAACGGGCAAAGCTGTTTCCCCTCCTTAGAAACTTCACTGGGAAGAAATCTCTGAACACCTTTGTGTCTTTATGCCTTTTGAATGTAACAGTATTAAGTCCTGTGAAATTCTGACCAATTTCAGTTGAGAATATAGCCTCTAACTTTTTTAGCACCTTCCCCCCATATATCATAAAATATACATACATACTTACTGAAGGGGGGAAAAAAAGAATGGTAAGAGTAACTTTCTTGCATTCATAGTGGAACATAGTGATTCAAAACAGAAAAAAATATCAAGAGCAGCATGGATTCCCTTAGCAGAAATGCTACCTTCTCCAAGGAGGAAAATCCCCTCAGCCAAAACCCAACAAAAACCACCCCAAGCCATCCTTATTACACCTTCATATTGAACAGCAAGGTAAAGAGAGTGTCTGAAGTTATCCCATCTTTTATATTTTAAAATATGATGATACAGTTGCATCTCACAGAAGCAGAAATTAATCAGATGCAGAGGAAATGCAACTTGGTTGTCATGAACAGGCATCACGAATCTGATTTATCTCATCATTTCGCAACCCCAAACAGAGACATCACCTCTGTCACACTTGCTTAATTTCCTAGTCCAGCTAAGAGGGCAACTGTTCCAGTTGTACTAGTTGGAAAGTACATCATGTTATTATTACATCTCAGTCATGAAAGCAGATGCTTACCAAAGTTTTTTGGGATTTCCCCCCTCCACCCTCCCAGGATTCATTCAGCCCTGGACTGTAGAGGAACTTCAATGTCTCTCAGGTCTTCTTGTCAGACTCCAGCCATGCCACAGAGTTGAAGGGTCATGAAAGAGAACTCCCAGCCTGGGTCAGTATGCGCCTTTTTTAATAAAAAACAATGCAAAAATTAAGTTAAGAATGATTAATCCTGCATTATATATATGGAACTGTAATTACAACCAGAATGTTCCGAGGGGGTAAAGACCTCAGTGTAATTGTTCTCAGTCTACCATTAGATGGCGGTGAAAAGCTCCTCTCAAAGCTGTCACGGGCTCAGGCTTCCCGCACAAGAGGCTTTGCTCAAGCACTCATCAGTCTTAACTATCTCTGGGCAGGATGTTCTTTAAGCTGCTTTCAGATGACTTTTTTTTTTTTTTTTTTTTTTTTTTTAATAATAAAACCTCAGCAACATACAGTCAAAAGTTTCAGTTTCGGTAAGAAACAGTAATCATTCACCTCTGACAGATTCATGGTGGTAGATTTTTTTCTTATTAGTCTGTCCAAGATGTGTTCTTGCCATGGCTATTCTCATAGAATTAATAATTTTTTTTTTTTTTCCAATGGAGTCATCTCCTCTCTGGGAAGAGTAATTCCTCTCTTGTTTGATTTTCATTTTGTGTATTACACTATACTCCCTATGCCATTCACTCACAAGGAGATCAGTCTTTTAGGTTTGATAGCTCAGAGAGGAAAATGCTCAGTAACTTTTGACCTGTATGTTTGAATCTGTAACTGGGAATTCCCTCCCCACAGCCTAGGGTTTTTTGTTACCTTTGTTTTCCTGCAAGGTCAGTCAAGTGACAGCGCTGGATCTGCTGACACTCATTGCATCTCAAAATAAAGAGCCCCATGCTGCCATTTGAGTGCTGTGAGTAGCTCTGACTGACATTCTGCAGTGCACATCTCACCAGGTTACTTGTCTCTGCAGATTTAGCTCCAGCATTGCGTTGTTGAGACCACACACTTTTTAAGTTACAGTGCTTATTTCAAGGTGAGAAGGTGACTGGACAGTGTTCTATGCATATTTATGCTGCCTGGCCAAACAAAGTGTTCCCATACGAGCATCACCTTTAAGTTTGTCCATATTCATTTGAATAATGAGCTTCCTGACTGCTAATTCACCTCTTCCAATGTCACACCTATTGTAACTGCTTAGCTGTTCTTTTTTCTTAGTCCATAGCCTACAGACAATTCCTCTAGTTTGTTACTTGCATTCAATCTGTTACCAAATAATCTTATTATCTCTTTCTCTAAAGCTCCTCTCTGAAAAATAACCTTTCATGTAGCAGAATCTCCCTTTCCAGCTCTTCCAGTGCTGCCTTTTCAGCTGACACGCTTCTCTAAACTTCCCTTTCTCACACAGTTGCCCATATAATCTACTGTGCTATCTTTTACCATGAAACATTTTGTTTATTCTCTTTAGGATACCTTTAATGTATTCAGCTCCTATCCCAGTATACTGAAACACCTGTTTCTCTCTACTTACCAACTCTTTGTGTTGTCATTTCATCTCTTGTGGTAACAGCTGCATTATGAAATTCTGCCCATTTTTTCCTGCAGCCACATTGGCATCCTGCACAGAGAATCCCTTTCCAGAAGTGAGGAAGGTTTCACAAAGCACCTTTACTTGCAGTTTACTCATTCCTTGAAAACCCATCTTAGACATTAAAGATGAGTAATTAGGGGAGTAGGGGAAAGGGGATGACTCTCAGGTATTGTTTTGTCTTTCTTTAAGTGATGGAGATGCAACCACTTGTTAATGTAGCATTTCTCTTTTTCCCCCCATCCTTTTCACTACCTGACTAATTTGGCTTTTGTATTCTTATTATCTTTTAAAGTAGGAGGCCACATTGAGCCATAATAAGAAGGAAGATGGAGGTGGATAGTGCAGATTGCTCTGACCTGCACTGAAGAAGTGCTGTGAGGCCACTCCATCAGTCAGAGCATGGTGAACCACCTCAACCAGAAACACATCTCTGCCTTGCCAGTGAAAACTGGTGTTACATCAGTGGTTAAGCAAGTGGGAGGAAAACAGTGAGTAACTTCCTTCAGCCAGTCTGGTATCAAGTCCAGCTACACCAAGATTAAAACTCTGCAGTTTCACTGCTAATTCTTTAATTTCCCAGTTTGGTGAGAGCTTTGCAATGAGATTTGTTTTGTTGTTTCACCCTCACTTTCTTGTTTGCTAATTGTCTAAAACACAGTAATTTTTTTTGGTAGGAAAAGTTATTGTGCTGTTTCCCAAGACAGGGTTTGAGACTTTCATTCATTCTGTAGTGAACATGTTCAGGTCCTGCTGGTGTTGGTTGCTGCTCTAGGATTTATCTAGCTACACTAACAGTGGGTGGCAAATGCAATAAAAACCAAAACAAATCAATTAAGCATTCATTATTTGAACCTTATTTGTTAGCCATAAAACAACATAGTCCGTGAGAAATGTTAAATAGTTTGAATTATTTGTTTACTTCGTGTTTCCTCTGTATTCTCCTCAGATTAATGTCTTTAGTTACCAGAAATTAATGTTCTCTTTTCTAATTGGTAGCAACAAATTCAAGATATACACATGCAAGTTTAGCACTATTAATTTCCAGTGGGGAAATTTCAATTGTCCCTCCATCTGTGTATAATTAATGTTTCCTTAAAACAAGCAAACTAAAAGCCCCAAACAAAACCAAACCAACAATATTTTTTTATAAGGTTTGTTTTTAAAAGCAGAAAAAAGGCTGAGCAAAGTACTTCAGCTTCCAGTGTGACTCAGGGACAAAGTTTTCTTGATTAGCGTCTCTAAACAGAAAAAGGTATCTGTTTCAATGCACCTTTGAGATACACACACACACAAAAATACACACACACACATAAAGAAATAATATCGATAAAGGTGCAATAAGGAGAGATAGAATTTCAGAATAATATGACTTGGTGTCAAGGCTGTCCCGCCCTTTCACAATGTCCAGCTCTAGAGGTGTAAAAGATGTGTAAATCACATGGCAGGAAGATCTGGGATGCTTTATCTCCAAGGGAAGCATGTCCTTGCAAAACTAGCTGTTTCAGCTCTGGGTGTTCTCATCACTGTGTGACCACTCCTTCTCTGCACCTTGCATAATGATACCATGTGATAAAGTATTCACCATTTTAAAGATACATGAAGTCTTAACACTCCTAGTGATACATGATACAGGTTTCCTTTCAGCAGTTCCTCTTTTCAAATCCCAGACTGGTCCCTTTTTCTATTATGAATTGGGAAGAAGAGCTGATCTACTTTACAGATGTTTTAATCATCTTTGTTCTTATTTTGGTTTATAATATTGTGTCTTCCCATCCAACTTTAGATCTTCCTGTTTATCAGATTTCTTCATGGTTCATTCTCATTACTTTGTTATCTCTGCCTGTCCTCTACTCAAACTAGAAATTACCCAGAAAAGATTACAAAAGAATAATCCCTTCAGGATGCCACGCAGCATTAATTCTGAACCTAGGTACTCCATGAGGCAGCTCTCTATTCATGCAGATTATCTTCTTGACAACTGTGGGTAAAAATCTTCCATGTTACCTGGCAAAGAGAAGGCAGTAAACAACAAAAAAGCAAACCACAAAAACCAAGGAAACAATAGCAAAAAAAAAAAAAAAAAAAAAAAAAAAAAAAAAAAAAAAAAAAAAAAAAAAAAAAAAAAAAAAAAAAAAAAAAAAGAAAGCAGAATACAAGATCCAAATTGCAAGGTACAGATGTTTAACATTTCTCAGAAGATGATAAAGACTTCCACTGCTATCAGAAAAATCATATGCAGGTCTTACAAGATCCAAATTGTAAGGTACAGATGTTTAATATTTCTCAGAAGATGGTAAAGACTTCCACTGCTATCAGAAAAATCATATGCAGGTCTGAAAACATCTGTCTTGTAAAGTGTCAGGGATAGAAGAAATCCCAGCAGTCATAAACTCATGATGATGATTAAAATGACTAATAAGGATCCAGAGATTTCCAGTGTATATATTTTCATTTGTTTGGAAAGTAGGAGTATAGTATGAGGATAACTAACTTTTTATCCCCAGATAAAAGAGGTAATGTGGAATATCAAATCCAGTGAAAGAAATCACAGCTAGTGCTCAAGATGATGCTAAGAAGAACTTGGCTGCAATAATTGCAATTACTAATAAGTCTTATCATAGAAGGAAAATTCAGGGAGATGGGAAAAGTACTAACATTGCACTATTGCTCAAGAACCGGAGTGAGATAATCTCAAAATGGCATCAAACCACAAACAAAACAAAACAGTTGGGAAAATTTTTCTTTCTAAGCTGCATCAATGGAGCTGTTGCATGCTGAAGTCTTATCTTGAGTAGAGTGTGCTACTTTGGAAATGATTATCTAATTAAGACAGATTTGAGAGAGTACAAAGGAAAGTGACCAAAAAAAGCATAAAAATTCTATGAAGAAAGCTTGAAGGAATTGAATCTGTTCTTCAGACTACAGGAAAATACAGTGGCAAATGTCAGAGTGAATCATCTATGCTCTTTTAGGAGTCTGTGAAGAGATGTCAGCATCTCCAGGAAGTGATTAATGTGTTTCAGATGTCTGTGTTGAAATGAGATTAATTACGTCATAGAAGCACTTGCTTCCTTTCATCATGCATCAAGGGTTTCCAGGGAGACTCACTTAGATGTAGATGGCTGCTGTCATGCGACCCTTCCTTCTCTCAGTGCAAAGTGTCTGATAGGTTTTCAACCAGTAAACACGTTGTTACAAATCTGGTCATCATTATTGTCTGTGCACTTTACTATGCAATGCAATAAATTGTTGCAATGCAATGCAAACTTGCAGCAAAGAAGACTTAAGAGAAATATTATGCAAAGATAGTTTGGCAAACAAACAGAAGGCCTATGGGTGGGGAATACCCTTCACTGATTTTTTTTCTGAGTGTAATATTTAAACTTTTCTCAAATCAGAAGATGGAATAGATGACCTTTGGTCATTTTTACTTTTTCATGTCCATAGACCTTTTATCTGACATTATGCCTCATAAGTGAAGGAAAGCTCAGTCTTGGTCTTGTCCTATTCCAAGTTGCATGATCCCAAACAATTCCTGACCATGGAAAAGTTCAGGGGTTGGCTCATGCCAGGGACAGCTGTATACCAATAGGCAGTTTAGACTTAGCCTCCATCTTCTGGAGGCTGGAGATTTTAATAGTGTGGGCAGGGTTAGACATGTCAGCTGGCCTGAAGGCCAAAGAACAGGCTCTGCTACCATTTAATTTGCTTGTATTGAGTTTGTTTGACTTAGGGAGAAAGGTGTGCTTTCAAGCAGATCTGAAGCCACACCTAATTGTGTAGGCTGACACCATCCCTTGAAGTCAAAAGATCCACGGACATTAAAGCAGCAACCCTTACACTTTTCTTCTTGAGACTGTTTCTGGAATCACAATTTCCCTTCTGCTTAAACTTCCAGGCTTACAATTCCAGGTCTGGAAATCATGGTTTTGCTTACTTCACAACTATACCTCTAACTAACCAGCCCAACACCTTTGTCTCAGATCGAAGGGAAGCAGTGTCACTGCTGGAATCCTGGCTCTGCATCATGGCAGCAAGGCCCATGTCTGAAGACATAGGTAGCTGAATCTAATAAAGATTTATTACCAATAAATGGAGATTTACATTACCACAAATTATGTCTTCCATTAAAAGCTTTACTATTAAAAATTTAATATGAACTGGAAGAGGAAATGCAATCCTCAATATATATTCCAAGTCCTTATCCAAGACACATGCCAAACAGCTTTGTCCAGTTGTCTAAAATCAGTTTCAACCAGTCCCATCAGTATTTCAGTCTTGTTCTGCAATGGTAGTGAAGAGGCAGCTGTAAGAAAGGGTGCTTCAAAATATCTGGCAAATTTTGATTTTATGGCTGGAGCTGCTGCAACACAGGTCCTTTCCACTAAACAAGCAGCAAGAGAAGGACCAGCCTAACTAATGAAATATTAGGAAATTATAGGAAATATTGGGAAATATTGACATGTGACTTTCTCAAGGCATAACCATATGCTAAAAATGGATATCAAGGAAACATACCACCAGATTATTATGTCAGCTCAGATCAGCATATGTGGGCTAGTTGGTGAACACTTCAGAAACTGATTTCTCCAAATGTCTTTTGAAAAAGCATCAGGTTCTAATACATAAATACACAAGTTCACAGGGGGGTATTAATTAAAATAACTCATAATATGACTCAGGTGAGTACTGGGAGCTGCAGTAGCCTGAGCTTGAAATGGATGAAGATACTGAGAGTATCCACAAGCTGTAGTAAGTTCAAATATATAAGTAGTAAATTCTAGTCTATGCACAACCAAGGAGAGTGAGGAGCTGGCTGGGGGAGCACAGGATCCAGTGATTCTCACTGGCAATTGATGCTTCTAAAATATTTGGAGATTAGCATCTAAAAGGTAAGAGTAAATTAATGGTTAACTCAAAATTATTTCTCATTAATTCCACTTAATGCTCTGTCTCCACTTATTTTGCTAGAGCTTTTTATTTAAATGTAATGTATTTGGATAAATTACTTATGTGTCTTGTAGACTTCTCTGCCTCCTTTTATAGGCAACTGTTGGAGTTTTGTGCCAGTCATTTTAGCTGATCTTGTTTTCCAAGGCATTATGCAGAGCAGCACAAGTTTTGCTTCTGCTCACTGAACGGAGAGCTATGCCTATTGCGAAGTTCAATCAACTTAAAAGTCACTGGTGGAATACACATATGAACTTACACTTAACTCAGGAGATCAGGGTCATTTTCCCCCTTCTCTTTGCTAACCTTTCTAATCAAATACTATGTATTTAACTGGGAGAGGTGCTGACCTATGGATAAAAACTAAAGGAAACAGAACAATGGGGATTCAACAATATTTAACACTGTGTCTCAGCATGATGAGAACTCTAAGAGACACTAAGATACACAATCAAAGGGTGTTTGACTGAGGGAGTGCGTTGTCTTTTCTGAAAGAAAAATATCTGAAGTTCCTTTTGGCCACCAGATAGCAGTACTTCACTTTGTATGGTTCTCAGCTCACAGCATTCCTTGCCTTGTCAAAAAATCCATATATTGGATCCTGGACTCTTGCTCAGATATATCTTTTGCAGAATTCATTATAGACTTCAGCTATAAAAAAAATAAATTTAGAATTAGGAATGCAGATGATTTATGTGTTCAGGAGGAATCAATATTGCAGCTTTCCTGAATGGGGAAAGTTGGTTCTATAAATCTAATGGAGTATTAGGCATTATAATTTCCAATGACAAAAGTTTCAATGAATACCTTGGGCTTAAAATATTTTTAGCATTTCTCCCTTGCTGACAGTACATTTCCTTATTTATATTAGTATTTCAGGAATACCTCAAAAGGCATTTTTGGCCTCCAAACATAATCTTTACAGGGTTTTACTATTTCTGTAATTTATAATTTCTGCCAAATATTTTTAAACCTCAGTGTTTTTCTTTATTTTTAAATAGAGGAACAGACTTTACAATATTTTTAGCAAAAAAGAAAGATATCCTAATTTTCACAGAACCTTGTTAAACACCAGAAGTGCAATGCACTGTATAATAATAATACTAATAATAATAGTTGGTTGTATCATGCTGTATTGGTTCATGTCACCTTACAAGAAATGTGCATCCTCCTCTTTTTTTACAGTTACAGACCTCAGGCAAGATGCCCAGGTAGGGAGAGTGGGAAAGGCCATCTGACTGTTATTCTCCCATTCTCATCTGTCCTGGTGTTGACATTTACGTGTCTCAGCTGCTGCTTCAACCTGGAACAGCCTGTTATGATCCCCTATGGGATCATGCAACAGCTGTATCACTTCCTTTTCTCCCAAACAAGATGGGAGAGATAATAATGGCAACCATCTCTGTCAGATTTACACTAGAATATTCTTTGCTTTAGCTATTGCAGAGGTCTAACTGGATTCCCTTCATTTTTCATCTCCTTCAGGGAATCTGGTGTCAGAATCATGTGAGCCCTGACTTTATTGCTGTGATTCACATGACTTCTCTCACAGGGAATTTCACTTTTCTGTAGTGTTAGGCTTATCTACTGAATGAATAGGTGATTTTCCCCCCATTTGTGAGTCATTTAACTATGACAACCAAAACTAACTGTTGGCAAGGCAGAGTAGTGATAGAAATGTTTTCAGCTTTGTCACTCTGTCATTTTAAGGCCACCACAGTTCTCTTTTTTCTCTCCTTGTATCTCCATAATAATGAAAACCCATCTTCTGGCATCCAGCCTTCAGCAGACAACCAGTGAATATTCAGAGACATACAACCATCAATTTGTTGACTGTTCCCATAGTTACTCTATTGAGAGACTCTGTCTCTTATAGCTAAGGACTGGACTATGGCTGTGATCAGAATGAAGGAAATGTTGCTTCAGAAGTGCTTCAGACTTAGCAGAGCTCTCAAAAGCTCTTTTGTCCTGGTATAGAATAAGGATTGCTACCTTGGGTGGTACAAAATGCCTTTATTTCTGGAAAAATAAAATTTCTATAGCTTTGTTGGGCATTCTGAAGGAATTAATGAAAAACTTAGTTTGGAATGAAATATTCTTGTCCAACAGAAGTCCCAGCACCTGGTTCTATAGTGCATTTCTCCACATTTCCTGTGCTTTTGGACTGAGTTCTAGCAATGCCCTTGGAAGCTCTTCAAAAGCAGTCCAGCCCCTGAGGATGGCCAATGAGTTATGGAGTGCTGAACTTGGGTATCTTCTCACACTTTGTTCCCAGATAAATGCAAATCTATCCAATTTTGAAACCTGCTGATTTTTCTGAGCCAACAGAAAATGTTGCTATTCTTTTAAATAGAAACAACTGTTTTGTGACAATGGAATCAGTCTCTTCTTTGTAGTTTATAAAGTGGACACCGACTATTTTTGTTCAGTTGTCCGTGTACATCTGAAAGGTTGTCAGGGCCTCACTAAAACAATCTTCAGTCAGCCAAGGAGGCTGACTGATGCAACAGAAGTACAGCATTTACTGTGCCAGAAGGTAGAACCTCACCTACACAGAGGCTACAGCTGGAAGAACTTTGTGTTCCACTTGTTACATAGGTTTCTTTAAAGAATAATGGTAATAATAAAATATTTAGATCCAAAGAGTGCTTGAAATTGCAACCTGTGGTCTGAAGCCTGAGCACTGATGGTGAGGGAGCTCAAACAAGATGGGATCTTAACTCCCCAGCTTTTTTCCCCACTGCTCCAGACATTTAGAAATATTTACAGCTGCTTTTCCCTTTCCTTCTTTCACTCATGATTTTTTTTTTTTTAATGGAAAAAGATTATGTTTTTATAAAGATAAGCGTTTCTCTGGAGTAACCGCAGCTCAAGCGCCACAGCCCTGTGCCAATCCCTCCACGCCAGAACACGACGCCGGCACTAGAGAGGAGCCAGCGCCTGTAAGAACCCAGGGGCAAGCAGAGCTCCGGGTCTGTCCTGCCGGAGAGGGGCCGGCAGGACCCGAGCGCGCTCCGGTCCCGCGGGACAGCCCGGGCAGGGGGCGGCAGCGACTTGCGGGCCGGGAGGGCGGGAGCAGCGGTGTGGGGCGGAGGAGGGAAGGCGGCGGCAGGGCGTCACGGGAGCCCGCGCCGCTATAAAAGGGCCGGGTGCGGCGGAGCGGCGCATCCCTCTCGCCCGCAGCCACAGCGGCAGGAGCAGCACCAGCATCGCGGCGGGACAGCATCAGATGGGCATGGGGACGGCGCTGGCGGCGCGGCTCGGCCTGGGGCTGCTGCTCCTTGCCCTCCTCCTTCCCACGCAGGTGAGCCCCAAGCGGCTCGGCGCTTTCCCCCCGCCGGCCCCAGGGCGAGACCCTCCCGGAGCGGCGGAGGGGCGGGCTTCTCCCGAGAGGAGCTCCCGCTCGTGTGCGCCATCCCGGAGCCCTTCGCGGCGCCCCGCGGGCGGCCGTGGGTGGCGGGCGGCTCCTCCGCCCGGGGCGGCGGCGGCGGCGAGAGGAACGAGCCCGGGCAGCGCCGGCTGCGGACGGGCGGGGATGGGCGCGGACGGGCGGCGGGGCGAGCCCGGAGCCCTGGGACGGCGGTGGCGGTGCCGTGGATTACCCCGGTCAAATCTAAAAAGATGAAGTTGGAGTTGGCCGCCTTTTTGTCCCCCCTGGGATCCTGGAGGGAAAGCCGCGGAACCGCGGTGTGAGCGGCCGCTGAGCGCTCATCCCCCGCTGGTCGGAGGGAGAACGGTCCCTCCAAAGCCGAGAGAGCTCCGGGAAGGCAGGAGTTTTGCAGCGGGACCCGGGTCTGGTCCTCCCCCCGCCCGAAGGTGCGGGGCTTTGGGGCTGGTCCTGGGCTCGGCTCTCGGCAGGAGTGCGAGGTTTAGGGGCTGGAAGCGAGGGCGCCAGCCTCTGGCTGCTGCCCTGGCCGAGCCGTGCCCTTGGCGCAAAGGTAATGATGCCGGAGCCATCCGCTTCTCCACAAGCGGCCAAGCCGAGCGGGACTCGCAGGTTCCGTATCGGTGTGGTGTTCCCAGAGACCACCTCTTCAAAAGGGTGACTAGCACGGAATCAGAAAAATGAACAGCAGCGGCATTGCTGGATCGTGTTCCCTCCTCCTCTCCTCTTTGTTTGCAAGAAAGGGCATTATCCCTTCTCCTTTGTGCTCAGTGGAGTCTTGCCCTTGGCAGTGATTGAGAGAAGGATCAGACTCTTTAGGTTACCGGTATTTATCACATTTATCACATTCACGTTGAGAAAACGTCTGAGGTCCCATCTACTGTGATGCTGGGGAACTTGGACATAAGCCCATTCTCTTCCACCAAAAGAAAAGAAAAAATTAAGCAACTGTTTTTTTTTTTTTTTTTTTTTTTTTTTTTTTTTTTTTTTTTGTTCAAAACCAAGAAAACTTAAAATATACATAACCAAGAGTGGAATGATGGTGGAGTCTTTGTACGAAGACTGAAAAAAATTCCAGGGCAGGCTGGGACTTGCCTTGTAGGTTATTACCTCAGCAATTCACTATTGATCACCTTCAGACTGGTTTTAACAGAAACTTCAACACAGCGATTTTTATCCTGCAGTCCTCAATTGCTTCTAGCACGGTGCCGATTGCCAAAAATGCTAAATACCAGAAGCTTTACACCATTTTTATGTTTTTCTATTGTATGCTTTTTTTTTAGTAGGAAATACCGAAAGAAAGTGCTTATGCAGTTTTCTAATTAATTTAACGTAGACTTCATTGCTGCAATATTGAGGGATTGATTTTTTTTCCCCCTGCTAATCTATTTTCTCAGCAGCACTAGAAACATGAGAAAATAAGGACACCTTTTGTGGACAGAATTACTTATTAAACTAACTAACCTCTTTAAAAAACTAACTAACCTCTTTAAAAAAAGATATGGTTTTACTTGAGTTAAGTCTAAGAGCTTACCAGAATGCTCTGGTAGAGTTTTCTGCCACGGAGTTGAAGCCAAGCTTTCTGTATTATGCTCATTTTTGGGGATGCAATAAGGTGATTCTTGCTCTTGTTTTTCATCCTTTTGTTTCACATGCTTTTTTTTTCACAGGAATAAAAATACTTTAGGTTATCTTTGAAAATTTTCCTGTGCATATGTAGGAAATAACTTGATACTGAGGTTGCACAGAGTGCAAGTTTTTGTTCTGTCCCTATAATGCAGAGTTATGAAGGGAAAAGGGTATTTTTTGTTATGCTTTCTGTCAGCATTTTAAAAATTTGCTAATATATGGTCTTTTCACTGCACTTTTTTTTTGGTCTGTCTTCTAGAATGCCAGCAGGTTGTGATTTAATCAGTATGGTTTCATTGTTCTAACTTCTGCAGTTCAGTGCTACCGCAGCAAGATAAGAGAGGCTGAAGTATTAAATCCACTCACATTAAGCCCCACCATTGCTTCAAAGGAAGCCGCAAACCAGCCCCAGAAACAGTATCAATACATTCTTGACCGTTGTTTCCTCATATTTTTGTTTTGTGGCTTAGTCTGCAAAGGCAGACTGCAATTCACACAGTTGTTTGAAAGTCTTTCATATCCTAAGATCTGCCTTTACATAGCTCTACATTTTTTTTTTTTTTTCTTTTCTGAGGTTTTTTGAAACCTATGTGTCTTCTAATTTAGGGAAGGATTAAAGGATTTCCATAAAGTAATAGCCATGTAAATACATTTAGAAAAATATTAGATGTATTTCTTTAACACATCCCACACGTGCAATTCGGAATGTCTTTGTCCTTAAGTGCACAATGAAAGGCGTGAGCATTTGTATGTATCATTGACTGCTATGTCTGAGGGGGGCTACACAGTGTTCACTGCTACTAATAGGTATTCTGACTTTTAAAAAGAGACAATATAACCCTTTTTGTTACTTCCCCTCCTTTCCACATTCTAGATCTACTGTGGTCCCAATGGAACAAGTCCAACACCTTCAAACAATTCTTCAGCAAGTTCCACTTCTCTGTCAGCTGTCACAAATTCAGTGAACAATACCACCACTCACGGACATGGAAATTCTCTTCACTCAACCACAAGCCTTTTTTTCATTCTCTCCGTTTCTCTTCTGTATTTTTGCTGTTAAGAGACTCTGGCATGGAAATGGCTACCACTCCCCACCCCGTTTCCTGAGCCGCCTGAGATGGCTAGATCTCCAACCCAGCATGAGAAGAAATCAATCCAAACTCCACATCAAACCAGCTTGGTTCCACTCCATACTCAAATTAGTACCAGTCTGACCTAGAGAAACACTCAGTATTCTGACTTTCAAAGCTGACCAGTGTGAAAAGATCAGCTTCAGCAAGGAGGTAAAATTATGAGCTCTTTCACCAAATGAGTTGGAATCTGAAAAACAAGATGGGAACAAAAAGAGACAGTACTGACAAACCAAATTTAAAGCTGAGAAGAAATACAGTATCTTATAATCAGGATGGATAATAACACTCCATGAAGAAAAAAGGCTAGAGAGTTTATCTACCATTTAGAATAAGGACTTCAAGAGTTTTTATGTTTTGTTTAAGTTCAGAAACATCAACAGGCTCACAGAATCTCTAGAAAACACAGAAAAGCTCAAATAATTGTTTCTTACACAGCCTGTGTGGTTATAACTTATGGGTATTAGGATGTATGAAAAAGAAACAACATCAGTGAAAAGGGTTTCTTCTAGATTTCATTTGTATTAAATTGTTACAAGGCTAAAATAGAATAACAAATTTTTTTGCAAGAATCCTCTTATTTAACCCCTGATTCCTAATGAAATGCTTAGCCAGGCAGGGCTAGTTTTGAAATAGCTAAAACCCCACCAGTTTTCATAAGAGTGGAATTATTTATGGTGGGGCATTTGAATTTGACATTTTATTTAAATTGTTTGTATATTAAACCATATGTGCCAGAGAAAGGAGGTGTGGAAACATTAGAAAAAGTACCAGGAGCTTTTTGTAAATGAAATTCAGAAAGAACAAACAAAAAAGTCAATGGATGTATGTCTCCTATTTCCTTTATTTCTCCTCCCAAGTTGTATAAGCTTTTTGCTCCTGGAACTTTCCTCAATTATGAAGGATTTATGAAATCTTATGAGTAATGTTATAGTGTTGCTTTTTTTTCTTTTTATTTTTTTTCTTTTTTGGCACAAGGTGAATAACTTACTGTTTTTTGAAGAGTTTTAATTGTGATAGTCTACTTTAAACCTGGGCTAATATTTGTGGTGGGGAGAAGGAATGGGAGAGGAGAGCAAACCGCCAAAAAAAAAAAGAAATTAAATGAACAGGTGTTTGGAATATGAAGACTGGAGTCTTGATTTAATCACTGAATTTAAAAATTACCTATGTAAATACTACTTTTTAAAATTTTTTTCTGAATCAAAATTGCTACACTTGCACAGATTGTTTCTGTATCATCCAACACTTTAGAAAATACTATCTGGTACTTGATCTTAGCAAGCTTTTTTGAGGAGGTTGAACTACCTTGATGATGATACCTTGTCAGAAAAAAATTAACTATGTTGATATGATCACATGTGAATGTACATGATCATACCACTGTCTGTAGATATTTATCTCAGTATAAGATCATGTCAAACATGAGTGGCTCTCTAATTTTTTTTAATACACATCTGTCTTTCAGTTATATTACCACCAATTCACAGTATCATATATTAGTAGCAAGCTAACACAAATTCATGTCAGTGAGCGTACATGGACATTTCCTTATGCTTATCATTTGTATCCAGTAAAGTGTTAATGATTGTATTTTGTGTTTGTGTAATAATGCTTTGATTTATTAGCTACTGATTTTCATGGAAAAAACCTGTAAATAAAACAGTGGGCAGGCAATGCATTCTAGATGCACTTCCAGACACTTCTACAAAAACTTGTACCTTGCCTGTGTTAAGTGAATGAACTGTTAAGCAAGATGGTATATGTGATTAAAAACCTCAAGGTCTAGAAATGCTGAAGTGTAATTAGTTTTATTTCTCTGGAAGGTTTTGTGCCACTGGGAGTCTGGATTTCACTTTGAAACCAGGGAGTGAGATTTGGTTAGCATCTCTAGTAACTGCAGTAAGTTTTCCATGTCAATTACAGACTCTTCCCTTTCAAAGCATGACTGTGTGTTCATGTTAGACAAACAGTGATTAGACAGAGTTTTCTTTATTTCTTTTGGTGGCAATGAGCAGTTTTCCTTATGATGGCTAAAGCTGTTTCTCAGCTACTGGTTATCAAGCAATGTGAACTAACTGCTTAAGGTTCCTGCCTCCCACAGACTACATTAATACAGTAGGTATATCCCAAGAGTACAAATTGAACCATGCTTGACGAAGGATAGAGACTGGAAGAGGTAGGAATTTATGCAAAAATTGCTTTAAAGCAAAAATTAACCGGATGAGCATTCAGTAACAAATAGTTGCAGTTCCTGACATTCCAAAACCGTGTCTGTGTTGTTTTCCAGGTATGTTCCTTTCTAATTCTCCTTAAAGGCCCAAGGTTGTTCTTTGTGGTTATCTTCACTCCCTACATGTGGAGAAACACTTTCACAAGTGCCTAAGCACTTAGGCATGCTTAGGCTGCGTTTGTCAGTGGGAAAGAGGCCCCTGGAGAGGCCTCCCAAGGCTGCGCAGGGAATGCGGAGTGGCAGCCCTTTGCTCCTGCTCCTTTGCTTTTCCAGTAGGCTGAGCAAACCAAGGAGCAGGATAAGTTTATCAAAGCTGGCTGTTTAGCTAAGTCTTGGAACGTGCAGGGAGTATCAAAGCACATTGTTCCTTTGTTTAGCTTTTCTCCAAATGCTCCAGGAGAAAGCAGGAAGATAAACCAAACAACCTGGCTGAGTATCTTTTTTAAAAAAACATTAAACTAAAAATAACCTCTCTCCAAAGAGAGGCAGACGAGGAAAAAGGCTGCAACAATGGGTTTTAATTCCATGCTATGCCAGTACAACAAAAGAAGTAAAGGAATGTGTTGGAAGATTTTGCTAAATAATCAGATGTAATGGGATGCTTGGCTGAATTGGTGCCATGCTTTTTTCAAAATTTTAATTTAAAAAAAAATTATTTGAGAAATAGAGCCACATTGCTCTTTAAGAGCATTTAAACTATTTAAATTCTCTTGAGTTTTAGAGTTTTCACCAGACCAGATGAGTGATTTAGAAAAATGATCTGGTGGCCTTTGTTCTGTTCCATTCCATCACAGGACAATGGGATCAGTGATGAAGAAATCCACCCAGGGAAAGAGGATGTGATGGATGTGTTTAACAAAGCGGGGAGGGCGGGAGGGGAGGAAGCGCAGCGGAGCCTACGCACTTCACAATTATTTCATTTTTTGAAATGACACCTACAATAACTAGAGCCAGCTCTTACCTATGGCCCTCACTTTCAGAGATCTGTCCAGCTGAAGTGTGTCTGGGTAGTGTATACTGCAGTGACTCTGAAACAATACTGCTCTGTCTGATGCATGGTGCTGCTTTCGCTGTAAACGTACGCTAGCCACATCAGTCCTGAATAAAATATAGTGTTATTTGAATGGAAATGCCTAAAATGAGCACTTACAGTTTGTGTGCAGCTTACTATTCCTTCCTTCTCAACGTCATACTCTGAATAGCCCTTAAATTTTTCCAAATTGCAGTTTTCAGCTAGTTTAGAAATCCACAGGGACTTTGAATGAACAACCTCCATTCAGCAAAAATCTCTACAAGGTGAAGTATTTTGGGCCAGATCCAACACCACTGCTAGTGGCCTCCTTGTTTTCTGCAAGACACAGCTCTGTCCCCTGAGCCTTTCTCCACACAAGAGCAGCGTACAGGCAATGCTGTGTTGTACCAAGGGTAGTCCCCTGTCCACGTGGGGATGGAACATTGTTAGTGTCTCAATAAATGAACTCAGGATTATTTTGACAAGCCATTCCCAACTCTTAGCCAAATCCACCAAATTAGGGTTTGCCTGTACAATGCAAATACTCTCGAGCTAGCTGGAGACTGCAGCCCGCTCTCTAACGTTATTAGTACATTGTTTAATATGGACTAATTTCTCCCCAGAGTCGTTCTTATGCAGCCTGTTTGCCTCTGGAAGGGCTCATGGGAACAAACACTTGCAGGGCTGGGCTCTTTGTCACACATCTTTCCAAGTCAGCATTTCCCTGGAGTCAGGTTACACCAGGCTCTGCAGTGAGCTCACAATAACACCTTGTATCTGAAATTGAGGATGGATGTGAATGTGCTTGTATTAGAGGCAGTTCAGAGTGATTTGCATTTTGTGTGCATTCAGGCTTATAGAGATTTGATTTCCCATACATGACTGAAATGATTTAGGTAGCAGACTTTATCACCCAGCATCTTTATTGTAATGGATACAGTTGGGAACGTTTCTTGTTTTTGCATTAAAGATAACTTTGAAACAGGAGCTGTCAGCTCTGCCTTGTAGCAGCACAAAGCTCTTCATTCTAGAACACACATTATGTTTGATGCACTGTAGAGGTCTACTGAGCCCCGACAGATGAAGGGGCTGGTTATTTTAAATCCATCAGTTTATCTATAGCAGCTTGAAGAGCAGCACTAGGCTTTCTGCAATACGTGCTTTGAGATGTGGTCTTTTCATCATTATGCAGTAGCCTCAGGAAAGATACTTGATCCTTACTTTGGTTATCAGCCTTCAGTTTTCCAAGTGAAACCCTCAGCATCCTGCTCATGAATGCATAATTGCTCTGGTTTAGACTTCATCAAAATGGCCAGAATGAATGACCTGGAGCTGAAGAAAAAACCTGATAGATTCTTTACTGCCCAATCAAAATCCTAAGCTAGCAGAATCTCATCTGTGAAGAGTCGTTCAATTCTCTCTTGAATCCAGCAGTACTCCCTGCAATGTATGTGCTACAAATACATGAATAAAACATTTTCAGGCTTTTCAGAAGTGAAACGAGACTCTCTCTTTTATGCTTTCAGCTTAGCAGGAGCTGTGCTTTAACAACTGATGGGTGTACAATATAAAATTTGAGCACACAGCAGAATTAAATCGTGGTAGCTTGGTTTTGCTGCATAAACTGAATGATCACATTCCACCAAAATCTCCCTTGAATGACCTAGCGTGAAAAGTATTCTTTATGTGGCACAAATTATTAAAGGAAGCAACGCCTCTGTAAAGCAATTGTTCTGTTTCCCGCTTTTCAACCACTCTCACTGAAAGCACGGCGTGGACTTTTTTCAGATCGCTTAGTGTGCACAAGCTGGACTTAAAGTCTGTGTTCATTATGCTCAAATATGTAAACTTCACGTGACAAAAACAGTGTATTTACCGAGTTGTATAAAATGCAGATGGTTTTCAGGCGTAAGACTGAACCTTGAGTTCAGGGGGATATATACACCTGAGTACAATAACAAATACATATTGTGTGATTGCTTGGACTAGTAGGATTCAAAACTGAGCACATACAGCTCATGATAGCAATTAAAACCATAATAGCACAATTTAAAAAAACCCTAAAAATTAAAAAAAAATTAAAATTAATATTAAAAATATTAAAAGCATGTTGTGAGAACCTTCCTTGCTTTAGGAAGCAGGAAGAATTTTCTCTGAAAGCAGATTTTCTGATAGCTCTTCAGTTATGAAGACAGTCTGAAGCATGTTCGTAGAATGAAAATGGACTTCACTGAATCACAAAACATGATATAGAATATAGATTTGATGGAGTCTTTGCTCAAACATGGCAGTTTGAGTGTTTTAGTACTTAAGTATAAAGAAGTTTTTTGAACAATGAAGAAGAAAAGTCCTTTGGCAGAGCTACAAAGAAGAAGGCATCATTATTCTGAGACAAGACAATTGCATTTGCTGTCATGTATCTGCTATCTATATTTTTAAAATATGTTTTCTAAAACTTGCTGGCATTTTGTGTCTTTTCATGTGTCCAACAGAATCTTCAACTTAATTTTTTAAGGCTGTTGTCACTACTCTGATTTTGTTGGCTTTTCTGTTTCAGGAAACTACAAAATTACATGCAACGCAGCAATTTTTTCTCATTGGAATTAGCCTCCATTCCAAAAATTCTCAGGCTTCTGTAAGGTGTGTTCTCTTGCAAAGTGCCATCAGTAAATGAGCCAACCTGAAGCACTACTGGGATGACAGACGGGATATTTTCTTTCCTGCTAATTTGTGTTTTTACTGAAATTAAAATATCAAAAGAACACACAGCTATTTTCAGAACCCAAACTCCGCAGTAATTTAGCCCTGTTCATCTGGCACTGACCTGAGGCCTCTGACACAGTTTTACTGTAAGGAAAAGCACATTGCCAGCGAGGTGGAGGAACAGGATGGGAGGTAAAGCAGCCACATGTACTCCTGTGACCTTACTGAGACGTCAGCTTTGATCCCAAAACGTGTGATCCATTCCACTAGGGATTTGGTGGATTTTGCTAGGCAGCTGATGGGGGTCTGTGACTTTAATTAGTATTTCAATGTGTTTACATTTAGTGGGTCTGTTCTTACTCAGCAGTGCAGGCTGACATTGTTCAGCTTCTGCTTCATTCTTTCTCCTTTCCCTCCAGTCTGGTTTGAAGAGTTCCTCAGAGCAGAGGCAGACTGTGCTGAGAGCTTGCACAGCTCCTGGTAGGCATTAGCCACTCGTCAGCAGGTTTTACACCATTTTCTGTAACAGCAGTAATTAAAGCCCAGGTCTTCAAAGGTAATTTGGTGCCTGACTTGAATTCCTGTTAAGATCAGTGTCCTTGTGGGCTGTAGTTTGATGGCCTTCTGTGTAAAATCCGTGTGTAATGCTGAAAGCTCTTACGGACCTCATGGGATCGCTGCTTATTTTTCTCTTCTGTTTTGTGTGCCTGCTTCTTTTGCTTGCTGTACTCTAGAATCCCTGCTTGCTATGGCAGAAGGAGTATCTGTAAATACTGTTCCACCAAGGTGGTGTCTTTCACCTGCTGCAGCTGGGCAGGGGGAATTCCACGAGGTCAGAGCTGCCTGGGCTCCGCAGTCCGCTCGCACTCCTGCCCCAGGCCTTCACGTAGGGATCAGCACCCTTGCAGAGCATCCACACTCCTTGGTGCTTCAACCCAGGGACAGCTCAGGGCCCCAGACAAGCCCCAGTTTTGGGCTTGAGCCAATCATTGCACTAAAGATCAGAATGATGGGTTTATATCGATCTCTGACAAGAAGGAGGGGGCTGAGTGAAAGGCTGATGAAATGACAATATGAGAAATTGCATCCTTTTCCAGATGGACCCTTCAAATTTGATTTCCAGTAGCACTGAAATACTGTATTTACTCTTACTTATGAGCTGAATATAGCTAATTATAGTTATTATGTATGTGATCTATCCATATTACTATATTTTATATAGCTAGTATAGAGAATTATAGCTAATAGGTTATAGCTAAGTGCCTTTTAAGATGGTTTCAGCCTCGAAGAGCTTGCAGCCTTCCTGGGTTTGTTCCATCTGGGCAAGGGAGGACAAAATTGTCTTTAATTGCTGTCCTGCACATGACAGGGTGGGGGGTCAGGGAGGCTGGGGAGAGGGCAGGAGTTGGGTTAGAACATAGTGGACCTGCTGGGGAAAAGATTCTGCAAAAAATAAAAAAACTTCTCAAAAATGCTTAATGCAAACCCTTCAAAAGAAATCTTATAAGCTCCAAATAAGAAGTGCTGTGTCCAGTTTTGGACATCACAATTAGCAGATGTCAACTGGTAAAATTTGGAGTACAGCAACGAAAGTCACAATGGCTGTAGATGGGAAAAAAGTAGAAAGAGTGGAGCATATTTAGCTACAAAAGTGAAAATAGGAAGCATATTGAAACTTGCAGGTAAAAGGCAGTTGCTGGGATGTAGGGACAGAGCCTTTCCTTCCTGTGTGCTGTGAAGATAACAAGTCACGTTTGTAAGCATTGACCGAGATTGCTGGGGAAGGTTGAGGATGTTTCTGAAAGCAGGTTGGATAAACACCATTTCAGAATAATTCAGATCTAGCTGATCATACCTTTGGGCAAGAGGAAGGCTGGAGGGCCTCTCACAGCCCTTCTTTCCCGTCTGGTTCCAAGATAATAGTGTTGATGCAAGGATTTGGGGCATCTGGGGAAACAATGTGGCCTCGTTATGTAGGACTGGCAGGGTTGTTATAAGGACAAGGGTAAATAAGGAAAGATAGACAGCTTGTGTGGATGAAAGGTAATTTTAATGATGGTGCATGGTGGGGATAAGGAGTTGCTATCAAATCACTATTTCACTGCTTTTGGAGTTAACTTGATTGCCCCTCAGTGAAGAACACCACGAACACTGAAGCCAAGGGGATCCTGGTGTCTGACAGACACTTTCAGAGTGAGCTGAGTCTTTAGAAAGGCTCACTGTCTCTCACATGGGACGAGTATAGGTTGTTTCCAATCTCTTCATTAAGGCTTTCAGAGGATGCTTTTCTTTTCCTTAACCCCCTTATTTTCACGGGATGAGCAGGAATTTAATTCTGTTCATGGCTTTGACCACCCTGTTAAAATGTGTTGACACGGGTCAGCGGGTTCCAACACTTGAATTAAGGATATGTGAAGATGCACACGCACCACGTGGTCATGCAAGCTGAAAGTCAGTTACACAGGCTAGAAATTATGTGAGCTTTAAATAATAAAAAGTTATCCTCTCTTTGATGGCATGAGTGAGACAGTAAGGGAGTTCAAAGTTGTTCCTTAATGCTTTATTCCTTGAAATATGCTCCTGTATGTGGCAATGCTTAAATCAAATGGTGATAAGGCATTTGTCAAATAGCTCAAATTTACTCTGCTTGAAATTGAAAGAGGAGTTACTGAAATTTTAGTAAGTGCACAGGAAACCTGAAGCTCATAATATACTATGAAAGGTTTGTTTGTTTTGTCTAATTTACATCTTTCAACCTTTCATTTTCTGTAGAAGGAGGTAGAATATGAATTGCTTTTTTTAACACAGCAAAGATTCTCTAAAGGTTACTATAGTCTCTGTAGTCCATTCAGCACATTCAGAATGCAAATTAGTTCCACATCAGAGTCTTTTTGTGAGGCTTTTCATTACAGGGGGACATGTAAAGCACTCGAATTTCTTTTTTAATTTCAGATAAAGGTGGATCAAAAAGTGGACAGATCTCTTTATTTGTATTTTTAAGAGTCTTTTTAATACTTTTTCCTATCAAACATGAAAAGGAAAATAGTTGCATTTCTGGGCATATGGGGACCCCTTTGAAGCACTGAGCAAAGGAATGCTTAATACTTTGAAACTATGTATTATTGAAACTATCAATTACTTGAACATTTTTCAAAGGCAAAACAGGATCCTCACCGGACCAGCTTCGTGTCTCGTTTTTCTTGTTCTGAGAGATTGTCTATCTGTATTGTAATAAGATGGTCAGACTAGCTTAATGTTTAGCACTTCTTACTTTTCATCTTCAAAATGGTTTCTGAGTATCAAGCAGGCATATCAACTTGAGTTTCTCTAGAAAACACTTGTGTTGAATAGATCATGAACAGATCATGACTTTTTGAAAAATTTTGTGGTAATCATTAAATACTAGTAGTAATTTTTAAACCTTCAAAAAATTAAATAGACCAAAATGATGTTTAAGTTGTTTTTGGTTTTGGTTTTTGTCTTTTTTTTTTTCAAACTAAAATAACACCTGTTGGATTTCTAGTGATAATTAGCAATGCTGAAGATTTTGTATTACTGAGGCCTGACTTTGTAATTTTGACTCAGTTTTTTGTTGAAGTCAAAGACTGCAGCACTGAGTTCTGTTTGAAGCAATTGTTTTCTTATTTGCAATGTATAGGGGTTGATTAAAGCCTTTGTGACTCCTCCCATTCATCCTGTTCTTGCTTACATTTTACTACCACTTTTAGAATATACTGACAGAGATGAAAAGTCTACCTAGAATATGTGCTGGGTCCTGACAAGAAAGGCAGGGAAGATACCATAAAAACCTGGTAACATAAAGGTTTATTGTCAGAAAACTGTTTGGGGGGGTGGCTTTTGTTCTCTAAAAGGCTCTGATTTATCAGGCAATATGTAAAGACTGTAGTGCTACAAAAGGTGATGGAGAGAAGAAATGGACCAGTTAATTGTTCAGTTCTGATATCTGGTGCTGCTGGATGCTTATTTGATAAGTCTTGACTCATGACATGTGCAGAGGTTAAAACAATGAAAACCTCTTCATCTTGAAGGAAGAAATAATTTGGAAAAGTTCTGGAAGACTTCTAAGGAGGAGCGACACCATTGCACATCTTTATATTGTTGAACATTCACTATATTTATGTAAGGAAAAATGTGATGAGATAATGAAGAATATAAAAGGGATATAAAATTCTCTGATCATATGATATTTGCTTTATGTGACCTTTCTTATTTTCTTTTTATTTTCCTTTAGAAACAACCTCCTTTTGTTTTTTCATCCATTTTCTTAGCTACTTTTTTGTTTTCAATGTTGATGACTTTTTTTTTTCCTCTAGTGATATTCAGTGCCATAATCAATGGCTGGTCTTGACTCTATTCAAGTTAGCCATAATCCTCCTCCCACCCAGTCGTAAATTGTGCATAAACTTCTATGGCCTAGAAACTGAAACCATATTTTAAAGACTTGTTCCCCTTCTTTTTTTCTCCATTCCCTGGATTTTTTCTCCTTCAGGAGAAACTCTTACTTTTTTAATACTTGTGTAGAATTCACCCCTTTTAAAGGTTTCTGTAAAAATTCCATTATCTTCCTCTTTTAAAATCATAAACGGATAATGCAAATGATGAAATATTCTGAAGATCTTGAATCATTACAAAAGCTCTGTAATTACATTTGTTATTAATGATTTTCATTAGTAAATTATTTGAGTTTACGTTGCTCCTTTCATCCTAAAGACTTATGGTGCTATATAGTAAAACATTCATTACAGCTTAAGACATCCCTGGAAGAAAAATGAGTCCTCAGGCTTGTCTAAATGTGTGCAAGAGGAGCTGTAAGTGAAGGCTGCTCACAAGACAGGAGCTGTGGGCCAAGTCAGAAGAATTCCAATGTGGTCTGACATCTTTTCCCCCTGTACATTCCAACCATATGAATTTTTTTTTTTTTTTTTTTTCTGCAATTTTGAAAGAGCTTTATCTACATCTCCCTGTGTCACAAGCATGGCCCAGGGGAGAATGAGACAGCTGGAGAACAAGAAAAGTGGGGATTCCTCTGGTCAGACCCTGACCAGCTGTTCCTGGGGTCACAGAGGCTTGTGCTTACATGTGGCAGAGCTCTGGGGTTCCTTTTGCTCTGCTCCTCGAGGAACAGCTGCTGGAAGCTGAGACAGCTCCTCTTGAACATGTACCTGAATGTCCTTCTGAGTTAAGCCCATGATGTATCCCTGCTTTGGCAGCACTCTGACACTCTTGAATAGAGAAACACGCACTGTGGTGTTATGTCAGATACCTCTAACCTGTGCCTAGAAAAGAGAGACAGAAATGAAGTCACCAGAGCTAGCTGTGACAGTTATTGCGAATGTGCAATTTTTTCTTTTAATAACAGAGAGCAAAGATGTTCACAAGATGTTGTTTGGTGCTTTTTACCCACTTTGGCACTGGAACACTGAATAGCTTCCAATTAATCACTGTTTTGCTGGAGCTAGAGCAAAAATCAACATCTACTCTTCTGCAGAAGTCAAATGCCTGAGCTGTTTGTCATGAGTGTCTTCTGCTAGTGGCACGATATTTTATCTTACAAATAACCCGAAGTTTGCGTTGATCCACGGGAGTATGAGGGAAGGCCAAGTTGCCTATTGGATATTGCACCTCACTAATGGACAGATTAAGCTTCTGTCCATAGTATTTCCTTGCAGCGCTGAGACTTTTTCTGGCCTTTTTTTTTTTGGGGGGGGGGAGGTGTGCGGGAGTAGAGTGGTGGTGAGTGATATCCTGGATGACACCAAGAAGTCAGGCACTGACACATGAATCAAGGATACAAAATTCCTCATTTGGTGCTGTTGTTTTTTGCACCTTCTAAACTGGAAACTTATGGGGTTTTTTTTGGTGGTTTTGTTTTGTTTTGTTTTGGTTTGGTTTGTTTGTTGTTTGGGGCTTTTTGTTTGTTTTTGGTTTTTTGGTTTTTGTTTTTTGGTTTTTTTAAATTCGTCATGTTAGAGCAACTTGCCTCTGAAGCTGGGGATTAAGCAAAGGAGATACCACAAACTTTAAGGTCCTTTCCTCACAGGAATCCCACTTTTCCTCTGCTGGAGGAGGAGAAATTTCATGGTTGCTGGTGGAGCCCCTCCTCTTCAGGTGGGAAATGTCATTCACCCACCGTTTCCTAGGGAATGCAAGGTCCTTTGATCCGGTGAGATAACAGCAGCGTTTCTCAGGGGCTTGGAAGTGGTGTTCCACAGGAATTGCACAATCTTTTGCTGAACCTAGCAATTTCTTTCACCTTCCAGACTTGCCAATTCTGCAGCCCATTCTGTTTCCAGTCAAGGTGGCACTAGCAGCACTACACATGGATTCTATCTCTGCTACCTCTTGCATAAGCAACAAGCAAGATGCCTCTGCTGCAAGGACCTTACACCTGAAGTTACCATTTGCTGTTGCTGCTTTGGGGCAGATCCCTGCCTTTTTGCACCTCATTGTTCATTTTCACTCTTCAGTTTTAATCCCTCACATCTGACAGATTATTCTGTCAGAATTATCAAATGGGTATTCTTGATTTTTTTGTGATATTGTGACTAGAAATTATTTTTTGCTTTGAAAACTGTGACATGTCCAAGTATCCTTCTTATCCTTGGCTGGCATGAAAAAATATCAGAAACTTTCAGCACCCTCTCAGTTGCTGCCTTCTTGTATTTCACTGCTGGAAGTGAGCCCTTCAACAAGTGACATCCATCCCTTTCTTTCTTTTAATGAAAACTGTTTGAGGATGCTAAAAATGATGAAGCCTGACAGCTCTTCTCAGACATTTACGGAGCATCATTCACAGCAATCCCTTTTGGTTGTGTGCAGATACATAAATACGCTATCTGAACTGAAGGCAGGTGTACAAATGATTCTTCTGCACTGGCATGGCTCCAGCTGTGGGCTGGAACCCTTGCAAGTGTGGGAGCCACTCCTGCAGCTTGGTCCGAGCCTGCCCAGCAGGCTCAGAGGCCTCTCTGGCCCAGTGCAGGGTGCCTGAGCTGCATGACTGGCTCCCTTCTGTTTGCAATAATTTTGTCTTTTCTCTGGCTTCACCCTTCTGGGCTGAAATAATCCAGCTTGTCCTTCATTCCCATTAGAGAGCCATTTGGATACAAGCAAAGCACAAAGCCATCAATGAGTAAGTTCAGGACCCTTGGAATGAAACACTTTTTTTTTTCTCCTGACAGTAATTTCATATGACAATATGAACTGTCTGCAGTGTAATGAGGAATTGGGAGAGTAATACAAGAGTCCACCTGGCAGAAGAATAACATGTGATCTGTTTAAAATGAAAAATACTGTGGCATCAACCTGTAATCTGTTCTGATTTCAAACCCAAATTACACACAAGAAATGGGAAAGCCCAAAAGGTAGATAGAAAATGGAAATTCTTTGTTCCTGAGAGGGCATGTCATAAAAAAGGCAACATTTTCTGAATCTTATTCACACTTTTGACTTTATTGTTCAGAAAAGTCTCCAGTTCTTGTGATTGATAAAACAGACACCTAAAGTGGTAGGAATCATCACACAGCAGAAGGACTGTGGGATATTCTTAGTCTGAAAAGTTTCCATCCAATAAGAGACTAAACTGTGTGAAGTAGATTGATGGTAAGAAAAACTGAGTCCTGACAGTAAATGTCAGGGAAGATATATTAATGTACAGTAATGGAGTAGGAAATAGCATTTTTTTTTCTTCTATTGCAACTTCAGTAATTACTTGCATAAAATGTCTACTAAGTGTCTTTTAGAAAGACATGAACCATCTAACCTTTTCTTTATATAAAAGCTTGAAGCAAACTAAGGACTAATTGGACATAGTGTACAAAGAAAAAAAACTGATACAAGAGGTTCCCAGTTATTTTGTAATCATGAACCTTACTTTAAGACAGGGATTTCTGTCTTCATTTTGGCTTTTTTAGGAGAACTAGGCAAAACATTCAGTGATTTCTTACATAATTTTAGTGGGTTTTTTGATTCTTCTTCTTTTTTCTTTCTTTTTTTTAAGAAAAGTGAGGAGAACTTGCAGCATGTTTCCAGTCACTCTTTTTTGAATGACCAAGGTGGTTGACATGAGCATCCTTACCTGAGCCTCTCCCCTTGAAGTGTTAGAGCAGAAATGGATGAAGAGCACTCGTTCCATCCCATGGAAAGTTCTTGAGGCTTCTGAAGTCTTTCTGTATCATTTGTGGGAACAAAATACAAAGCAGAGCCTTTCAAATGCCTCTATGAAAGAGAGCCGTGTTGACATGACTAGTTTGAGATCAAAGCCCTCAGGTATCCGGTTGGAAGGTTTCATTTTGGTCACAAGCAAAACTCTCTTGAAACGTTCATGTTCTTCTGAGGTGTTTCATCTTTGATGATATTTGGCTAAATACCACTTTGAAAATGTACAGAGTAGGTCTGTGTTTTTGGTGCCAATGTGCTAGGATGAGAGGAACTTAAGTGCGGAGAGCTGATAGATGAGGAATTATGAAAGACCTGGAAAAGGAACATGACCATATAATAAGGTGTTAGCTTTGTGCAGGATCCAGCCTGCTTAAACTGAGACTTGGGAGCCCAAAGCCCAAGGCTCAGACTGTCTGGTTCTTGCACTGCAAGGTGCCTCTCTTCTGTGCCTGAAAATTTCCTGGGCACTTGGTGAACTTGCCAGTGTCCTGCTGAGGGATCTAGAGCACTTGGGATTTTTTCATGGCAGTGTGTAAAATGAGCACTAAAGTCAGGTATTGATTACAGACCTTTATTACAAATCTGTTTCTACATTCTTCAGCCTCCAGCATCAGTGGTGGTAAGATCAGGCTTTTTGTATGCTGCTGCCTTGCAAACATGCTGATGTGTCTTCATAATTGTAGCTGACATGACGTGCAGTGCAAGTGAGACCTCATCCTGCTGCAAGTGCAGGGTGTGGAGGGCAGAGATTGCTTTAAAAGGTATCTGTATTTGTGTAGATTGCATTATTTTTGTATTATACTAATAAATGGGCTTGAGAGAGTGCAGTCTTGTGGAGATGGAGGCATAAATCAAATTAATCATGGAATCATGGAGTGGTTTGTGTTGGAAGGGACCTTAAGGATCATCTACTAGATCAAGTTACTCACAGCCCTATCCAGCCTGGTCTTCAATACCTCCTGGGACAGGGAGTCTACAAACTCTCTGGGCAGCCTGTTCCAGTGCCTCACCACCCTCACAGTCAAGAGCTTTTTCTTAACACCTATTCTAAACCTGCCCTCTTTCAGTTTCAGGCCATTCCCCCTTGTCCTATCATACACGTCCTTACGAAAAAATCTCTCTCCAACCTTCCTGCAAGCCCCCTTTAGGTACTAGAAGACTGCTGTCTCTTCTCCAGCAACCCCTGCTCTATCAGTCTGTCTTCACAGGAATGAAATGCTGGACAGGAGAATTTTCATATTCTGATCTAGTGCAAGTACAATAACTGTTTAGTATTATGGAAAAGGGGAAAAAAGAAGGTAAAAGCTGGTAAGGTTTGAAAATTCATGGCTTTGTTCCACATATGATAAAAGCATTTCTATGTGAATCACATTTTCAGGCACTGATGATAACAGAAAAATCAGGAATGCAGAAATAAGCTTATTGAAGACTTTGCATCACACACACACATACACTAACACACACACACACACAGAGAAATGGAGCATCTGGATGTAAATGTCAGCGTCTATGGTGCATCCTTCCCTGTAGAGACTAAAAATATTTAATTTTCATCACATGAACAGTCAGATATAAAAGCTCCATTACTCTTGAAGGTTCATATATAGAAAACTAGGAAATTTTAAAAACTGCTTTTCAAAAGAATTACACACAGAAAAGGAATTTGTGGATCCTGTACATTCTCACAAGATCTTTCTGTTTTGTCCAGGAATTTGTCTTAGAAAGACAGCTTGGTGCCAAAGCTAGTGGTAAGTATTTCTGGTACTCGCTTAACTTGGTTCCAGCTCTACCCTGTGCTACATCTTTGGCCGAGTGGTTGGCTCTGTACCCCGTTCCTCATCTGTAGAAGCAGTGTGTAACTATGATATTTTATTAAAAATCCTTTCCTAGGATTTTTCTCCTCCTGAGGAGCTGAGAGCCTCAGGAAAGAAATGTAAACAATAACTATCTACTGCTCTGAAATGCAACAGGTGCATCTTCCATTGGTCTGTGTAAATTGTTTTCAATTAATAACCAATCACAGCCACCTGTGCCGAGGCTGTGAGCAGTCACAAGATTTTATGTATTCTATTCTGTTCCTGTTTTTTGTAGCCTGCTGATGATCTTTTCTCTGTTCTTTTAGTATAGTTTTAATGTAGTGTTTTAGTGTAATATATAACATAGTAAATCAACCTTCTGAGAAACATGGAGTCAAGCCTTGTGTCTCCAAACACAGAGAGTTCACCTCGACAGCAGTGTCATGTGTCTTTTCCCTCCTAGAATGTAAGTTTCTCTGCTCTGGTGATGTCTTATATGGTGAGTACAGAGGATGCAATCTTGTTTAGTGCCTCTGAGCTTCCACAGTGTGCAATTATCAATGTTAATGTCTCCAAATTGAGGAAGAGATTGGATCTAGCAGACGGCTTTGTTGTTTGTTTGTTGTGTAATTATCAGCATTCATTACAAACAGGTATGTCTAATTTTTCCAGCTCTCAGCAAGCTGACTACATTGATGGTATTATGGGTTGGGTTAAACTGACTGGAGCTGGTGAGTGAAATGGCTGCCCTTCTGTTATGAATAAATGCAACAAACACAGAGCTAGGCAGATTTAAAAAGAAAAAAAGAATGAAAAAAGGACTTGTTCAGTATTTGAGCTCTGGATTTGAGCTGCTCACAGAGGAGTTGAAAGCATGGAGCTTTGGTGGGATTTCCCAGGGTATTGTTTAACCATGTGCACACAGCATTCTTCAATGGGCAAACAGCAGGTGTGAGAGAGAAACAGAGAACAATAAAACTGGAGATATGGTCTGAGAAAATATATGCAAGAGAGAAAGCATTTCAGCAGTCAATAGAAACCAAAAACAAGGAGCAAAGAATCACCTGCTGTACCCAGAGACACAGGGTTCTGGGCAGCCCCAGTAGTACACAGGGTTGTACCAAAGAGCCCATCCCTGGCTGAAGTGCTCCAGCAGTTCGATTTCATCAGCAAAAATGTTCTTGCTCTAGCACACTGCTGTGTGTCCTCTCTGTGGTGCAGATGGGAGGCTGAAGCTAAACTGATGCTCTTGCCTGACAAACTCCTTGTAATTTTATAATCAGTCAGGAGCAAAACCTAGAATGGGAAACATTTTGTAAAAAAGCAAATCCTTCACACCTAGACATGTTTAGGGGTAATAATGTTTGGAAGGGAAAAATACCATTATTCAAGAGAATATCTTGCCATAGCTGCTTCTGTGTTTTCCCTGCTCTAGTAGAGGTGCTACAGCTTAACAGGGACAGGTGAAGCGCTCACAAGCACAGAACCGTGTTCTCGGGTGTGTCACCTGGATCCAGGGCTGGACACCCTGCACAGCCGCCAGTTCAGAGCCAAATCCGTGCCGGGGGCTGCGCGGGGGATGCAGCGGGGAGGGCAGGGAGCCGTGCGTGCCGCCGGGGCCGGGCTGAGCGGGGCCGGAGGGACGGCGTGCATCGCCCGGGGCACCGAGGGCTCGAAAGCAGAGCCTGCTGCTCGGGGCCGACACAATGGCTCCTTTGTTGGCCGCGCTGGGAAGGAGTAGCTGGGCGCGGAGGATGCCGCGGGCAGGGCTGCCGGGGGACGGGCAGGGACGACTGCCCGACACAGGGCTGCAGCCAGAGCTGCGGGTAGGACACAGGGAGAAAATAAGTCAGCTCTCTAGGACTAAATGCGCCGAGAAAATGCGCAAAAAAGAGGCACAGGCACTGGTTGGAAAACCAAGGCGATGTTTCACTCGATGTCAATAGCAGGAGAAAGCAGAGAGTGTTTATTCCTCATTCATACGCTGAGGGTGGTTTGGCTGGGGAGGCAAACCAGGCTCTGTGCGAGTTTATACAGGTTACTGTGCCAGGAGAAATGATGAGGTGTCACAGAAGGGCAGTTTGGAGAGGTGCACGGTCCTGACCTTAATAAAGGCAGATGTCACTTGTGTGCCACGACAGGTAATTCCTACAGGCCCCTAATTTTGTAGCTTAGGGTGCAATAAAATTCAGATGGCTAAAGTATTGTCTTGCAATGCACAGCAAGGCAATTTTTGTTGCACAGTTATGCAGCTGAAATGGGTTAAAGCACTTCATGTACAGTAGACACTAGTCCTGACATTTGCACCCACCAAAGAAATAACCTCTTGTTCACACACTTCCTAAGTTTGATACAGGAAAACAACACCACAAGTATGGGTTGCTCCTGCAGATCCAGGTCTGAACTTGAGGAAATAACACTGGATTTTGAAATTGCCACTGGTGATGCAGAGTAGCCATCCAAAACCACTAATGAGAATGAATTTCAAAATTTTCTTGGTTGCAAACAGAATAAATAAATAGTAGACAGTTTGAGGAAGCATTTGGTACTGGACTTACTTGGGCCCCACTATTGTTTTGCTTGATTGCTGCAGTCAGTTCAAAAATTGCATCCAAAGCTCAGGGTAGATTGACAGAGAGAGGAAAACCCCAGTTCATCCCATATAAATGTTACCAAGGTTGTATCAAGGGCACAAAGACAGTTGTTTAACTGTTAGAAAATATGCAAAGGGGTATTTCCCCTGTGAGTTTTATCCCGCCCTCTGTTTGTGTTTCTACATGCCGTTAGTGCCATGGCTGTATCAGTGTTACAAATTCCTCCCCGTTTAACCACAGCCAGTGTTTTTAAGGCTGGCACTCTGGGGCCAGTTTCTGATCTCTGGTGTGATGAAGGAAATGAGAGAAGCATTTACTGCACCACCCAGGGTTTGCTCCTGCACAAATGAAAGGAAGAATGGGAGACAGATGGGCAGAGACTGGCAAGGAAAGAGTTAAGGGGGAGCAACAGTTAAAAAAAAATCCCAACAAAACAAAGAGTAGGAATAAAACATACAGCAATACTACTTTTTATGCGCAGTGTTTTGTTTAAGTGTCTTGATGCTGTTTTGTGGGTGCTTCCTCCTGTTCTTATTTTTCAGTCTATTATCATAAGAGCAGGTCATGTAAGGTTTTCAGGTCTCTCTGACAGAGGTGCTGCTTAAAAAGCTGACTGAATATTCTACCCTGTGCTTCTGCATATTTTGCTTCTCTGCACACACTTTGCTCTGTGAATAGTAGTTAAAATTCCAGTAAGCTGCCCTCCCATTAAAATACCTTTAATGTTTTATTGGGATACCTCCTACCTGAAATGGTTTAACACATAAAGGTCTTTTGCTCATTTGAGAAAAAAATAAGCTATACTGCTGATGCAGAGGCAAGATTGTTTGGGTGGCTCTCCTGTAGAATGCTCTTTATGCAAATGGTGCCTTGGGAACGGGCAGATTAACGTGTTTCAGGGCAGGATGGAGACACAAATGTTGCATCTACTTGCCTGGGAGTGCTCTAATGCAAGAAGGGAAACAAGCCCTCCTGCACGTTGCTGACTGCTCTCTTTCTGTCTGAAAGTTCAGTGGGTGTCCTGGAAAATAATTACCCATTTAAAGTAAGGAAGGAAAGTCCAGAGTGCCTGTCTGGGAGCACTCTTGCTTTCTTTAGGAAGAAAAGGTTTGAACCACTGTCTTGCTGAGGATGAAGAGTGGAAGAAAAGTAAAACTGGAAAAAGTGATGTAAACTAAAAAACAAAGAGAGCAGAGGAAATCTGAATGTAAAAACAACATTTGCAAACCCGTGCAGGTTAGTTCTCCTGCGTTACTAGGGTTTTCTATGACTGTGAAAACACATGGATAGCTGCTGGTTGTAAAGAGCATTTTCTGAGCCAGTCTAAGGAAAAGGAAATCTGCATTTTGAGAAAGGGAGGAGAGACTAAACCATCCAAGCTGAGAGCAGAGAGAGGCAGAATTCAACTCCAAAGATTTTGATTAAAGCTTTTTCTGAGAATCAGCCATGTCTGGGTTTTCTTAGCCCTTATTTTAACATGTTTGGTGGCTGTCTGCAAAAAAATCTTTCTCTGAGTTTTCCTGTTGGGTTTTTTTGGTCTTGTTTTGGTTTGATTCATTTTATTATTATTATGTATAAAAGCCTATTGATAGTGTAAAAATGCTTTGTGCATCCAAACTGCTGTGTAGATGTAACTTTGCTGCCAGGGTGCAACTGCTGACACAATCGTGATGGGATATTTGGATGCCTGCCCTGAGGGGTCTCCTTCAGGCTCTTGCCAGGACTTCAGACACAGAGCTGGGATTGCTTTGGTGCGGCAGTGGGACGCCTTTGTCCTCACCAGTGTCCTCCTCAAAAGGCAGTGGAACATGTTTCAAGATTTGCTGAATCTCTGGGGGAACCAAAGACCTTGGAATCCACCTGGAATCTCTGAAGGAAATGGAAGATTTTGGGGGTGAAAGAGAGTTATCTCCAGCTCTGCTCCCTGCAGGACTCTCAGCAGAATTCAGTACCAGAATTCACTCTCCAATAGCGTCTGTTTGGGCTCCATGGAGATGCCTGCAAGGGGTTGACTGAGCACACTCCTGGTTTTTGTGCCAGCATTTCAGTATGACAAAAGAAGGAATGGCACCCGGTGGGGGGTCTGGGGATAATCCCAACACATGGGTGTGTGTAGAGAACCTTGTTGTAGCTACCAGTAACCATGGCACGGATTTTCTCTTTGCCACCCTTACACAGCATTTTCTTTGTCACTGAATTAGTTTCCAAACAACTTGCTGTTATCCTGGTTGTCAGTGTACCCATGGAGTGCAGCAGAAGATTACAGGAGGCTTAAACAAAGACTGGGACACCACAGGTATTGCAAAGAGCTAATGGGACGTTCTTCATTTCCTCAAAGAAAATCTTTTTACAACCCCATTGAAATAGCTAAGCCCTTTTACTCAGCCTCTGCAAGGAGTAAGATGTTGACAACATCCCTTCAAAGTGTATTATCCCAAATGGACCTGTAAACCAGGTCTCTGCCGCTGCTATTTTGTGTATTTTGGCTGTGTAATAATTCCAGCTTGAAATATTATTGCTGTTTCACTTATGACTTTAGTTAACGGCCTGCTGCAAAACCGAAGTAAACTTTCATGCCCCATGCTCTGGTACAGACCTACTATGCCTCCATAATTTAATCAAAATATCTGGAAAACTGTCAGCATCTGAAGGAAAAAAATGTCATTTGTTATTGTGCAACAGCTCTTATTGGAATCTCCTTAACTTCTACTAAAAAAGAGCAGTTATTCAGGCCTTCTATTTCCCCTTCCTCTCATCTGTCCAGAGGAGGACAGTCCATTTCCTCCACTGATTGAATTAAGGACAGAAAATTCAATTTGTGAAGGAGAGAGGAACTGAAGATTTATTTTGATACTCTAAAGTCTGAGGCTTACTTGTTAGTTTTAGGGGTTTTTTTTGGTGGTTTTTTTTTTGTTTTTTTGGTGGTTTTTTTTGGTTTTTTTTTTTTTTTTTGGTAAGGATGAGGATGGTACTCTGAGGTGTGGCGGCTACTTGGAGCAAGATTTGGCAGAATATGTACTGCCCATCATGCAGGCTGGAGAACTGAGAAGGCAGACAGGGAATATGAAGGCTTGACTGCTGAAAAAGGGGGTGAAAGTAATTGTGCCTAGAATGAAGAATGAACAGGCTGTCATTCCTAAACATAAGTAGGTTTCTACATTTTTCTCCAAATGACTACCTAGAAAAGTAAATGTAAAAAGTAAGAGGGAAGTGAATACCCAGTGCCCATTATTTTCTACTTGAATTGAATTTTCATTTGCAAAAAATGGGAGAGGAGGCAAAAATTTTGAAAGTATTACACAGTATGTTAGTTGCATCAGAAATAATGGGTGATTAGATCTGAGCTGTTGAGGAAAGTTAAAGGAGAAAGTTGTTAGCAAAGCACCAAGGGAAGTGTCTATAAGCCATATTTTTGAGGCCTTTTGAGGCTGAACAGTATTCCACAGGTTGTGCAATACTGTATTGTACAATTTGCACAACAAGCTAATTTGCTTAATAGGGAAGTCTCAGGTGGAGTATGAGAACAACCTGGAAGTAAAATGATAATATCCTTCCCTCCCAGCCTCCAAATTTCAAAGAGATCCATTTTCCTCATAATTAAGAAATGAAGACACCAAAACATATCTGTTAGCTCACTGTAATCACATGAGACTGAAAATAATTCTAAGCCAGCTGTAAAGAGGCAGAAGAGATGCAGGTGCTGGGACAGATGGACACACCACTCAGTCTGCTGTTTTGGTGGCACAGCTCAGGATTTCTCAGCCAGGAATTTACAAGCAACCTTGGCTGTCCATTTTAAACTAAACTAAATTAAGCTGCTGCATGTGAAAATGGCCAAAAAAGCACATTCTGAGAGGTGGGAATAAAAAACTGTTGTTAAAATTTTAAGGAATAATTTGTTTGGGATTTGTTGTTGTAGTTGATTTGTTTGGTTGGTTTTATTCTAGTATTAAATAAGAAAGCATGACCAACAATTTATTTTCATTTAACTTCTTAAAATTATGTTTGTTTGCTGTGGCAATGTTCTAGTTACCTGAAAGCCCAGCCTGAGCAAGACTCTGCAGAGAAGCTAGCTACAAAAAGGACTCCAGAGGTGGCAGTATCTTTTAGGGAGCAGGGAGAAAAGGTAATGCTGACACCTTTCTTGCACAAGGCTCATGTGTCAGCGATCAGGGAAGCCTGGGACAGTGTTCCTTATTAGGTTTCTGTAATATGATGCACACTCAGATAAGTAAGCCACTCTTTTTTTTTTTTTTTTTTTTTTTTTTTTTTTCCTGGTTTGTTTGTTTTGGTTTTTTGTGGTTTTTTTTTTGTTTGTTTGTTTTTTGTACCTACATCTGTTCTGAGAAAGGAAGAGGTAAATCTAGGAAGGTCTGGTGGGATTTCTGTGCTCTTCTTTATAGGGCCAGGAACTAGCAATAGCAGACTCTAACAGGACACAGTGACCAGGAGCAGTCAGAGGTACTTGTGTAAGCAGATGCTCTGCCATGTACTACCTTAGAGTCAGTCTCTACCAAAATCTACTTACTGATAAAATTCAGCCTTCTGCCTGTCTTGAAAACAAGGATAAAACTATTAGGGACATGATGCTGGAGGCAAGTGTGGAGTTCAGATAGAGATGTGTACATTTTCTGAAGGAAAGGGAAGAGCAGCTGCAAGGGCTGCTCAAAATTTGCCCCAAAAACCACCTAGAACATGAATGGTTTAATGAGGAGGATGACCATCCCAAAAGAGAGGAACTTATCATTTAATGGTGTAGATTGATCTTGAAATACAGACAATCACTAAAACAGACAGAAGAATGAGTTGGTGATGGAGGAAGGAAGACATGATGCTGGTGAAGAAGACCTGTAATTCCCATCCAAGATCCAAAGTTATGCTGAGTTTGTGAAGAGAAAACATCCCTGACAGCTGATGTGAGTGCTCTGCAGTCTCAGTGGCAAAGGACAGCTTGACTGAGAAAGGAGGAGATTTCTGTGGGGTTATGGCGAGCTGCAGCCCCCAACACAAAAGCCAGAAGAGGAGTAAAATCTGAGAGAGTCTTTGAATGAGAGGGTTCAGAGGAGGACCATGAAGATGATCAGGGAGTTCTGAAGACAACCTGAGAGACATGGGGTTCTTCATTCTGGAGAAGAAAAGGCTCCTGGGAGATCCTGCAGCAGCCTTCCAGCACTAAAGGGGGCCTAAAAGAAATCTGGAGACAGAACTGTTCAAACTGAGGTTGGACAGGGCTTTGAGCAACATGGTCTAATGGAAGGTGTCTCTGTGCATGGCAGTAGGGCTGGAACTAGATGATCTTTGTGGTCCATTTCAACTCAAACCATTATATGAAAATGAAATGTCTGAAATTTTAGAGGTGGAAATGTAAGCAAAAATCACGGTCAATGGAACATGAGAATTTTCACAGCTGCCTTCTTTACTTGGACCACTTCAATGGCTCAGATGTCCATGGCTGACCTGAGAGAGGAAAGGAGACCCTATTGAAACAGGAAAGAGTGAGTGTGTGTGCTTGTTTGTGTGTGTAAGAGGTTTCATACACTGAAACTCTTTCTTGGGTGAGAATTTTGGTGCCTCGATAATGGGATCATATCCTGGAGACACTGAAAGAGGCAGCAGGGTTTGATAAAGCTTGTGATGTGACGTGATGTGCAGGTTTCAGGTGTGGGTGTTGGGCAGGTGAGAGGATCCATGCTGACCAGGAGATGTTGTAACAATGAAGAGCTGGTAGAATTCAAGAGCTCTGTATTTTGTGACATGCTGAGCATGGTTCCTGCGCTGTACACAGCAGTGCTCTCCGTTGTCCTCCTTCCTGGAGCACCCTATCATGGGGAGTCAGCAAGCACTCTGGATTTTAGTTCTGTAGATGAAAAGTCCATCTGTTATTGCAGTTGAGGGATCACTTTCATTTTGGGTCCTCTCTGAACACTGTTCTACGGATGTGATCACCTCTCTTTAAACTTTAGGCTCTTATCCTTTTGTAAGAGAACTGTCCCTCCATTGACACATCCTGCTGCCTACTTAGGGGGCTCCATTGGTGCTACCCAAAAATGTTATTGCTGCCCAGAAATGAGCTTGAATGCATCCAGAAGATTTTCTCACTCATAAATAACAGGTTTGTTAGGGTAATTTCCTCCTTATGCCACTCTAAACACAAGTTTTAAGTATTCAGTCTGTTCCTAACAACACTGTCAGTTTTGTGTGTGTTAGATTACATGTGAGTCTCTGCTGACTCTTCTTAATTTATCTACACCTCTTCCTCTGCTATCCCAGGGAACAAGAGAATGAGAAAGAAGTGGAGTAACTTGGGTAAGGTAAAACCAAGGATAATGCAAAACCTTTGTATATTTACTTGGCTTCTGCCAGCTGTGCTCCTGTTCTTCAGACCTTAGTTCTGCCTCTCTGCATTATGTTAAACAAGGGTTAAAAATGGTCTCTGTTCTGGAGTCACTGTTTAGGGCATCCCAGGAATGCTGGATCTCATTTATATTTGTACCACACCTGGCCACAATTCGGTCATGGTCTGGTTAAAGCTGTAGATGGTACACGATAGACGCAGCTGCTGGGGCGTGATGCTCACACAGCATGTTCCTGTCCTTGGGATGGAGACAGGGTGGAAATGAAGGAAGCTATCCCTTCCCATAGTGCACCATCATGTTCCTCTGATGCAAAACACTTCCACTTGGAAAATGTCACCTTGCAATTGAAATGAGACCTTAATTTAGAAAAATACTGGTTTCCAAGTTGCCCGTGGGCAACCACTGGGCAAAAGTAGCTGTGACAGTGGTGCCACTTTCCGTTTGACTGCAGATTCTGTGTACGTGCTGGAGCTCTGCTCCCATGAGGCCCCACACCCACCACCCTTGATTATTTTGGGATGTGGTGAGGGAAGGCTGAAGACTGATGAGAGCTCATTGAACACACATCTCCTCCCTCCAGCTGATGCCTGGTGATGTATTCCCACAACAAAATTTTTAATTAGAAACCTTTTGCCTCGGGAGTACTAAACTTACTTCCTGGCTTCAGTGAAGTTCCACTTTCTTCCCTAATTATTTGTTATTTTCTTTCTTCAAACAGGTGCCAGATACACTCCCTTCTCCTGTGTCTAAGTTGTGTTCATCAGCATGGGTGAGTGAGTTTCCTGAAAGGCACTGCCCAGTGCTCTGCTGCCTTTTGTGGTGGTAACTGAACTGGTGAAACTTGTGGGAGTGCAGGGGAGGCTTTCTGTACCTGCCCTTGTACGATACAGTACATTCTTCTTAGATTAAACATTTACTGGAGAAAAGTTGTGCTACTGCTGCAGGAATCAATACCCCTGCTTCACTTAGCAAAGTGCAGTCTGGACAGGCCTGCCAAGTGCCACTCCTTGGCAGGAACCAGGAGCCACACAAGTGTGCTGAAGCCCTTGGGTGTCTGAGACAGGAGCACATCTTCACATCTTCTTGATCTGGTTTTTGCTGCTGCCTTTACTGCAGTGGCAAAGTGCAGGGATTCCTCTGGCATGCAGATCTAATTAGGCAGAAATGTAGAAAAATCATTAACAAAACCTTTTTTTTAATCTGACAATCCAAAGTGTGCCATATAATTAAGAGATATTCAGAAAGCCCTAGACATAAAGCACGAAGGATGGAAATCGCTGTCACATTTGCCGTCTGTATTTCAGGCCACATGAGATAAAAATCTAAGAAAAAATTCTGGACTTTGGATATTTAATTTCTTTGCTTTAGATAGGAAATTTCAGGTGCCAGATTTTTCATATAGGCAAAGGCAATGTTATTGATACACACTGATATTGGAACCTTATGCTATTTCTTTTTTTCTTAAAACCTAGTGTTTATGAGGACTAACTGCAACATGTATTGGACAATTAGCTCATAAATAATCAGAGTTGCACATTTGAGTATTACCAGACATTTCCACACAGACAGAAACTGCAGCTGATTGACAGCTGTCCCTTCCCAAACAATAAAACTACTTCATATAATAAAGATGAAAATTTTTCTTTTTTTTTTTTTTTTTTTTTTTTTGGTTTAAAACCAAAAGAGAAAGTTAGAGATCTTGACATCGCCTCATTTATCGACATAAAGAAGTGTTTGGCAGTTCAGTAACTCATGTAATAATGTTTATTCTTTCAAAAAACTATTTTTAAATTGGTTGTTAGGCCATAGTTGTAATCCATGTGAATATCAGGAAAATCAGAATGGCTGCAGCACCTCTTTGAGACCATAAGGTACAGAACTGTGCTTACAGCTCTGCACAGCTCACAAGAGTGCTTCACACTGCGCTTGTACACTGAGCAACGCAGGCAGGAGAGGTTACATGACAATTTTCAGATCACTGCAGGGATTAACTTAGAGGGATTTCCCTGCTGAAACCTGTGAATGCTGGTTATGCACACCTGAGTGGCATCAGAGCAGCTGATGGCAATGGCTCACTCTGCCACAGCACTGAGCACAGACCTGTTGTTCTGCTTTCCAAGGCCTCCTCACAGCTTAAACTGTTTGTACATTGTTAAGCTGGAAGAGCTAAGCCATGCAGATTCTCAGCAAGGCACACTAATACTAATAGAAGTGATATTTTCTACCAGAAAAGACATTGCTCTTCAGGAGAACACAAATCATTTTGGAAAATAAGTGAATATTTTCCTACAAAATAGTCCACCCACTCAGAGAAATCCTTGTCTCTGTGATGTTGTTTTCAGCTGATGCTCCCACTTCTCTTCTGAACATCTCTGGTCACTCCTTGCCCTCCAAGGGAACACTTGTGACCCAGCAGCTCCTTGTGCTCCAGCTCCCACAGCACAGTGGCAGTGCCCAGCCCCAGCTGTGACAGGACTGTGCCCCATCTGCGGGCTTTTCCCCTGCAGGTTTATTTTCGTGTGTAGGGGTAAACTCTGTTTTTCCTCTGCAGAAGAGAAGAGCCTGTGTGTGGGCTGCTGCGTGTGTCACGGCAGAGCAGCCGGCAGGTGGTAACTTGTTTATCTGCAAGAAGGAGAGCTGCTCCTGAGCTTTCCCTGCTCCTGAGCTTTCCTGCTCCCCCAGCTGCTCCTAGGCTGGGGCTTGCCTGCAGAAGCAGGGTGAGAGTCAGATCTGTGAGAGCTGGAGGCTGTCAGGGGAGAGAAGGGGAGTGGGCAAGGGTGAATGAGGGCTGTGGTTGTGCGCTCGGGACGTGCAGGACTGTGGGGATTTGTGGGACAGGTAAAGAGGGGTGTAGAAAAGCTATGTGTTGATTTGGGTAAACCAGTGTGGAGAAACTAAAGGGGAGCAGAGGACAGGCAAACTCGCTACAAAATAATTTCCAGCCCTGCCCCGAACTGACCCTGCTCCTACATCTCCTCCTCTGTGCTTGGAGGAAGGCTGGGACCACAGCATGACTGCCTCCCAGCCTCCTGCACCCATCCCTGCAGCTGTGGGGTCACCTCTGCCAGGCAAGGGGAGAGCTACAGAAGCCTCCACAGCCCTTGGGACGCCCCTGCTGCCTGTTTCCCACTCAGACATGGGGAAGGGCTGGTGCCTTCCTGCTCTCCTGGGGATGGACACATGCTTATATTCTGGCTTTGGCTGCCCATTTACAGTCTGAGTTTCCCAGGGTAAGACTTCTCCTTGCCACCCCCCCAGCCTCTCCTGGGGATGGACACATGTTTATATTCTGGCTTTGGCTGCCCATTACAGCCTGAGTTTCCCAGGGTAAGACTTCTCCTTGCCACCCCGCCAGTCTGCTTGCAGTCAGGAATAAGATCCAAACTGTATTTCTGAGGCCTTTAGCAGAGTATGATGTTTTTCTCAGTGCTGGCAGTGGCTGGAAAATTATAGTTGCTATTGCAATCAGCAGGAGTCAGAGATACTCAGCACTGCTCTAGATGGACCCTGAGGCGTGGAACACCTAACTGAGGAGTCTAGAAGTCAGACATCTGAACCTGAGCTGGTCACCTAGTCACTTATTTATGCATAAGATAAAGCTCTCATTTCACACGTTTTCCTCTGGCACAGAAGACCCAGGTGGTTCAGCTGTTAAATGATTTGTGCTGCAGCCACCAGTGAGTCAAAGGCTTCCAGAGATGATGAGTTTGGCAAAATTTACTTTTGATCTTTCACCAGACTGATAGACTACCTTTGCAGGGAGGGCTGGCCTCACAGTCAGCTGTTCAGGAGTGTGTTGCATTAAACTGCTTCTGCTACTCACTGCCCTGCTGACTGATGGCAGAGTAAACACATGGTGATTTCTGCCTTGGTTCCCTCAGTTGCACAACACCCCACTAGTTCTTTAGGATTACAGGAGCTGAGTTCTTTGATGTTGCAACTTGAGGCTATTGTAGGTTTGGTTTGCGCCATGGTTTTAACTGCAAGGTTCCAGTGAGTTTCCATGCAGATTACAAGAGCAGGATTACTTCAGGAACCCTTCTCTCTGATGAGAAAATGCTCTCAGCAGGCCCTGCCTCTTCAGGCAGAAGACAATAGGTTTTCTTGGCAGTATCTGAATGTTTATCAGGTATTCTAAATTCATTAAATGAAATGGAATGGGGCTTTCAGCAGTATTATTAGCAAGATCACTATAATTTAAGAGAGTAGGAGAGTGCTTCATTTCCTACCTTTAGTAATAAACTGAAAATAAAATGTAAATGTCAAGTGGTAATGTAGCAGTGTGCTTAGCAACCAGATGATCAAATGTTAGGAAAATGCCAACAGCAGTAAGTCAGAGCTGCCTGCTTGTGTGTTTGTGTGCATGTAAATAATCTTTCCTCAGCTAGGGCCTAAGTGTCAGCAAAGGTTATTTTGCTCCCTTTCTCTTCCCTATTTGTGTCATAATTCAATAAAAAAAAAAATTAAAATACAGCAGAGAGACAATATAACTTTGGCAGAATGGCAGCCCTAAAATCTCCAGATACAGTAATATGCCTCGATACTAGCATGGCAATCGAAGTGGTATTAGGCAGAGTAGAATTGTGACAGAATTTTCCTACTTTTCAAAAGGCTGAAGTTGGTATGAAGAGGGGATATCTGCTAAGCACAACATTATAAGCAGAGCCCTTAGGCTCTGAGATATTAGGTCAGCTATGTTTGTGGGGATTTAAATAAAAAAGTATGTAAAGGGACAGCCTTGCACCTTAGGATGTTTGTGAGCCCTTCATATCCATTAGAAAATCTTGAGGCAAAGGGAAGGCACTCCAAGGGTTTGAAGAAAGCTTCTTGGATGCATCATGAGGAAGAAAGGGAATTATTTCACAGGCTACCCAAGCTTTAGTGCTAGGTCATGTTATGGACTTACTAACCATGGTTTCCCTGCCTCCATGGTTTCCTGACTATATCATATTACATTTTTTTCCTTTCTCAAATATTTGTACTGTTACCAGTCCTTGCTCATATACTCTTAAGTATTTTTTTTTCCTGTTAAACCAGCCTGTCTAGGGCATTACACAATTTTTATTGCTTTTCACTGAACTATCTGTATTTTAGCAATATCTTTTTGAAAGTAAGCTACCAGTTCTTACTCTGGTATCTGCTCTCATGTGAGCGCCTCTCCCTGGAAAAGGTGCATTTTATAAAGCAAAGAGATTTTTTTTTCCCCTTCCAGCCATTTCAAGCAGCTTGCAAACACCAAATCACTCAAAGGTGGAGTGAGTTACTCCACCAGAAAGCCATTCCTGTGGCACCATGTGTGAGTTTTATCCATTAACCTGCAGCTACATTTGGTGCTAGGAAGCCATAAACATCTGTGGGCATCACTGGTGAGAAAGGGGCCCAAGATTTTTCCCAGATAACACCGAGATTTCTGGAAAACCGACTCTAAATGTCACCCAGGTAGAGTGCCTGCTGCTGCTCTGCTTCCAGTGCAGCCCTTAGTGCTTTGCAGGGTTGCTAGGCTGGGCAAATGCAGTGCCTTGTTTGTGTCTTTGTACCTGTAGGATGGATTAAACCGTACCCAGCACGCCCTGCCTCGCCCTGCCCCTCCTCCTGCATTGATTTTCTTCATGTGGGGCAGGAGAGCTTTTGTTCACCTGGGAGCAGTAACCCCGGCCCCCGCTGTCCTGCCTGCCTGGAGCTCAGCCCTTGCACTGCCTGCCTCCTTCCCCTTCCAGCCCTCTTCCTCAAAGGAAAGGCCAGGCATATCAGCTCTGCTTTATGCTGTTACTCCTCACCAAAATAAAAGCCTCACTGACTTCACTGAGTACAGAAATTCATGTTATTTTAGGGGGGCTGCAATTTTATTTATTTTTTTAGAAGGAGATATATTATTGACTACAGTCCGCTGTGTTGTCCTTACATCCAGTTGGTTTCAAGTGCAATTGGTGTTTGTGTCATGAAAGTACAGGTATCATCTGTCAACCCAAAAGGAAGCCTGAGACCATGAGTACCAAACAATTTTTCAGTCTTTTTCTCCCTGTGCCTGTGCTGAAGGCTGTACTCTTTGGTAATGACTAGATCTAGGCAGGAGTTTGATTATTCCTCTTATGGGAAATTCCCAGGGTTCCCAAACCTGCTATTTGTTATTAAATTGACTAGAATAAAAAAAAAAAAAAAAATTCTTTTTCTGTGAAAAAAAAAGAAAGCAATCAAAAAGGAAAGAAAAATGAAACAGCTCTGATTTTGATGGTTGTCTTGAAAGTTTTGAATATACAAATTTTAATAGCCTGGAAAAGTTTTACAAATCCTTTTGTAAATGAAAGACCATATGCTAAAAAAAATGAAAAGAGCAGATGCTACTTCTAAAGAGAGTGTTTACATTCCAACTTTCTCTCAAAACAAAGCTGGCTTTCCTTTTAAAGGACATTTCCCTAAGAAAAATCTCTTGCAAAGTAAGCAGTTGATGCCTGGTTGCTCTCTTTTCTCACCTGTGTTTTGGTTTGCTTATCTCCCCTAAAGCCTTCTGGGGTGCAAAATCAGTTGCAAATACCTTGCACATGGACTACTACATGGCATAGATGGACTTAGTTTTCTGAGTGAGTGCCATGAAGCCAGTGGCAGGGATTTTGTAGCTAGATCTTGTGTAGCTGAAGGCTGCAGGCTGTGGAAATGCTGCTCTTGTGGCATGGGCAGCAACAGCCCTCTTGGCATGGTCCTCAGTGGAGATACAATGGAGACACATTTTGGCTTGCTTGCTAGAAACCAGAGAGGGAGTGGTTTTTAATGAATGTTATTACTAAAAATATCAGATCTTTAGAGAAAAAGTAGTCTATGAAACATAATTATCTTCTTCCATGGAGTCAGCGAAGGGATAATAACTGTGTTCACCTTATTCTGCTGTTACTGTTGTTTAATACCATATCACCAGCAGCAGCAGACTCTGGTGAAATGCTGTATTGACTTCCATTTAAATATTTTGTATCCAGATAATGACCAATTCTAGTTACAGTGACCTGAATATTGCAAATATTGCTAACTAACAGAATGATGAACTATTTGATGAAAAGAAGGTCTGTTGGCAGCACATAAAAACTCCTCTCAAGTTACACTCCTCTTTTGTAACTACAAATCATCAGTAGCATCCTTTTGGGGTACCCTGTTGGTGACAGTGTGCGCACAGTCCTGTGTGAAGCTGTGGGGTTCTGCTGCCCCAGGTTCAGTGAATTTTTGGCCCTGTCAGTATGGCTCCAATCTGGTCAGAGCCATAATGCAGCAATTCCCTCACCTGCACAGACCTGCCCTTGGCATAGGACGGGATGGACAGCCCAGGGAGGGTTATTCTGTGTAGTTCATGTGTCAGCTACCAGATCATGGCACAGGCTCCAATCTGTTCGGAGAACTTAGACTAAGGGAGGAAAAGTGAGCTAAACAGGAAGCTTGGAATTTTGTCCAGACACTGCAGCCGGGAAGAGATTAAAGCATCAAAATATCTGGACTGCTGACATAAGAGAAATTCCTGGAAGCCTGAACACCGCTGCTTTCTGCAACATCGTGAGTTATTTTTGCTGGCATTTTTGCTGTTAATGCCACTTGTGCTCAATTATTAGTCAATTAATGTGAGTAAAACTACAGTACGGAAAAAGATAAGAATGAGTCTGCTTGTTCTTTCCACTCCCAACAAAAAAAAATAATGCAAGCCATTAGTTGCATCTTGATGATTTGAAAGCCCAAATAGTGCATTTTTACACCTTTTGTGTGTTTCTCTGTCTTAAATTATAAAAGTTGTATACAAGGTGGATGTTAATGAAATTGAATTTTAAGGATTCATGACTAATTTTATAATTTTTTTCCCAAATATCTGTGGCTTTGATTATTTTCATTTTGGATGTAGGAGAAATTTTTTTAGGAATTTGAATCAGCATCACAGTCTGGGGAACTTTTCTTAATGTACTTGTCATCTCACATTTCACAGATCTGTTTTTTTGTGTATTTGTTTGGGTTTTTTCAAAAGATTTAAAGTGAATGCAACTGATACTGTCTTCTGACTGGCAATGAATGAGCTCGGTGCAGTTTTTTTCTGTCATTAATTTTAGCCAGTGATATTTTTGCCAAGATATCTTTTCACTGCTCTCTAAATCGCAATTACTCTTCCGAATGGGAATAAATGTTGCCTACACAAATTCTCCTGTATGGTTTTATGTAGACTTAATTTAACATATTGATCTCATCTCACTTGAGGCTAGCAGCAGAGCATCTCTCATGTTCTCACATTTTAAAATTAGTTCTGCCAGATTCGCTGTGATTAATTTTTCAAGAGAATTTAACTTTCAGAAATAAGGGAAGTATCAGTGGGTTCGCCTTAATGAAGCTGTTTCCATTCTGCTCTACCATGACTGATAGGTTTTATCTTAACAAGTTAAACAAAAATGTGGTGATGAAAGAGGAACTTTAGAGAGAAATAATCTCTTAAGATATTCAGTGTACCAGAATTAGCTCTCTTCTCGAGGAGGCTGAACATGTGAGTATATACATATCATAACTTTTCAGAGGGTTTTTTGTCTTATTGCTGTGTTTTGCACAGAACACTTCAACTGTCATTTAATCGGCTTGGTAAACTTTCTTAGGAAGATTAATAGATTCACAAAGTTCCTAAGAGGATTTAGATACATTACTAATCACAGAACCAGGAGACTGGCAGTAGTTAAGTTAAAAAAAACTCAATTAAGCAATTTGATGAGACTGCAAACACAGTTCTGCAGAGTTCACTATTTTTATTTGTGTGTGTGCAAGGAGAAAAAAAAAATATTTTCTGTCATAATCTCTGTGAAGAGCAGCTTGCTCTGCGCATTGTACATGGGCTGCATCCAGAATGTCAAGTCCAAAGTATTTCCCTCTGGTTTTTTAGTGGGATGGGGTGCACATGGTGAGTTCTGTCCATCCAGGACCAGTGATGGGCAGTTCACAGTAAGAGCCCGCAGCAAGTTAGAGATTTTTTTTCCAATCTGTGTGATCAACTCTTCCAGGGGAAAAAACCCCCCAAACCATCAAATAGAAAAGCTGTACAATCAAATGTCAAAAAATATTGCTCTCTTCTGTTGGCTCCCTTGTCTGGACTGATGCATCCAGCCAGTCTGGACTGCAGCAGTAATGGATGCCTCTGCTGGCACCCACCTCAAAGCAGACAGGCTCACAGGGAAGGAGAGAGAAGAAAGGGAGGTTTCAGGATTAGAGCTGGAGGCATTTCTATAGCCAATGGCTTAAAAATAAGTGAATTCTTCTACAGAAGGTGAAATATTTATCCAACTGCCAAAAGCTTTTGCATTCATCTACTCTGATCTTCCAGCTACCATCAACCCTGAACCTTCCTTAACTCTCATTTTGAGTCAGCTTATTACAGATCAGTATTTTTTAAAAAGCCTTTGAGTTACAGAAAAACTACCAGAAAACCTGACAGCCTACTCCAGTATCTGATGGCACACAAAATTTAAACTTTTTTCTTTGTATTTTTTCTACCCTTGGGTTCCTGCCTGTTACACAGAATGGCTCTCTACCCCTTTTTCTGTATGGTTGGTATTCAGAGTAAAATATACATTATAGAGATGTAGTGAGCTGGGACTTACTTGATAAAGCTGCAGAACACTGGATATTGATATCTGTGTTTGAGGTATATTTTCCAGTTCTTTGGTTGTGTTATCCTCTATTAGCCTCTTCCACAATTGCAGGCATCAGAATTAGTCAAAGATCTCTAATAGCACTCATAATCCATTAAAAACAAAGAGGCAAAGTGCCATCTTTGATACTGCCCCATACTCCTGCTGCTCACTGTAGAACTGTGCTCTCTTTCAGCTGGTTTCATTGGGAATCCAGCCCAGCCAATCATCCCAGTGATACCAATTCCTTATCAGAGCTGCTCTTTCCTGGAAAAGAGGCTTTCAGCCTATGAGTATGGCGTGCATGCTTTGTTTCTAGATGTTTCACTTGAAGTTTTATTATCCTAATATTTATATCTGATCCTCTCTACCCTTCTGCTCTGTGCTCCCTGTTGCTCCCTTTCTCTGTTCTTCAGGTCACTTGAATACTTGGGTCAGGATCTGTTTTTACACCTCCATTTCACCACTGAAAATTGTGCAGATTTAATGTCTTCATGAACCTGTTAGAACCCCACCTCTTCAATTATGATATCTTGTTTATAAAACCTGTGCTTGTAATTTGCAATCTGGTGTTCAGTGTTTACTCTTTTTTCCTCCAATTTTTTACTATATTAAAATACTTTTTATATAGCTGAAGTGAATATATCAGTGCTATTAATTTAATAAACAAACTTGTAATATTACAAAAAGGTAATAAAATTTATTTGGTAAAATTGATTTTCCAGAAATCTGTATTACTGGCATTATTTGTTTCATCTACTTTTACGTCCTAATAACTGTCTCTCCTGTCAGGTTATCAGTTATATTGTCCTGGATTGCTGCCCAACTGATGCAGTGTTTATTTATTTTAACTTTCTTTGGTAAATCTTGGCACAGTATTATGACTCTTTCCAACCTTTTGAACTTCTCTAATATTCAATTAGCAATTGATAACTGGCATATTGTCTGACTCGTAGAATTCCTTAACCAACAATTTTTAATATTTGGATACATTACTTCAGGTTTAGAATTTTTTAAAAAGCATTTAAGTTTTGTTTAGATTTAACTATTTATTATCCTTCTAAGTTACAGATTAAATAAAAAGTTTCTTACCAGCCTCTGGTTTAATTGTACCATCTGTCTGGGGTATTTTTCAAATTGAAACTCAACAAGGAACATTTTTACTCTAATTTCCTAAATAAAAGATACAAACCTATTTTACAATCAAGATAAAAAATGGAGATGTAAGTCAGATAAAGTTACCTGAATAGGAGACATAAACAGAGTATTTGTATAAACTCATAGAGAGATAAAAAGTTTCCAAAAGTCCGGCACTTTCAAAGAAATCTAGTAGAAATCTGCTTTTATATCCTTAAAAAGACTTTAAACATAGTCTTACACATCAGAAAGATCCTCATCAGGTTAGTGGAAATACAAAATACCCCACTTGCTTTCTAACAAATGTGGATTAAGGCAGGGAGATTCTTTGCTGTGAGATACTGTTCCCAGTGAGAGAGAGAGAGAAAAGTGCCAGCAGGAGGCAAGGGTGGAAGAGTTTGCACTTGAGTTTGGAAGCTTCAGTGTTTCCTGCCCGGAAGGGAAAGGACTCCTGGGGAACCTACCCAGCACTGGTGGGCAGATTTGAGAGGAGATTGGGAAATACTCCAGCCTCGTGGGTGGCTTCCCACGGAGGGGCAGGTGACGTGAGCAGCCAGGTTTGCAAAGGAAGGTGAATAATGGGGGTATTGCTAGCACCAAGAAGCCCTCAGGGTGCCTTGCAGCCTGCAGTTCTTCGGCTCAGCAGGGTAGGAGCTGTGCTACTGCCACGTATCCATTGTGATAAACACACAAAAATGAAATCCTGCAGCACCTGGAGGGGAATAATGTCACTCTGCAGGTATCTTTCCCAAGGCCTTAGACGTGCTTCTTGCAGGTCAAGTGTACAGTTTAGAGCGATAAACGGATGGTGAGGAAGACAGAGATAGAGGATCCTTTATGGCTTGTTGTCTTCCTCATACGGCACTTCATCTTCCTCACCTAGGCAACAAAACGGAGAACAGAGTAGTTTTGTGTTTTCTACCCAGGAACAGCATGCCAGTGGAATAAAGCACTGCAGCCCAAGGTAAATTTTGTTTTGTAATAAAAATGGTTTTACAAAGAAATTCAGAAAGCAAGAAATTAGACTTCTTCTGGAAACCAGCCCTTTCCTCCTCGTGCCCCAGCTAATTTAAACAATTGACCAATTCCAACCTTGTCTGACGGGAAGATTTGAGGAATTAGGCTCCTGCTGACTTTGTCAAAAGAGTTGCTGTGAGGAACCATTCCAGGTCTGATGGAAGCTGCAGCACAGTCACAGTCCTTGTTAGCCATCAGAGAGTCTACACTGTTGTTTACCTTCAGGATATGAAGAACAGTACATTGGGTTCCCATGTACCTCCCAGAACTGCTGCGTCTTGCTCTGTTTGTTTACTCCACATCCTCTGATTCTTAATCTAAAACACTAATGATGGAACAATTTCCTGCTTATTCCTTAATTTACATCATTACCTGGACCTGAACACAAAACTGCTCTGACCACTCTTCATTAAAGCAGAAATTTTATTGATAAACACTTATGAAAGGGTGTAGTTAAGTTATTCCGTAAGCATTTTTGGTGCCTGATGATGTTCATGCTACAGCACTCTACCCTGAAATGCTCTTGGGGATGGGGGCTGGTCACTCATCTGCTCCATTGCTAACCTTTCTTGGGATGAAGTGTTGGAGGGTTGTTTTTACTGATCGAAAGCTGATCTACCATCTGCAAGGCTTTAGAAAAGTTTTTGTTACAAATGTGTTACAGTTCCTTTCTTATTATTCATTAGCATCCCGGAAAAGCAAAGGGAGTTCAGATCACAGGAACCACAGTCCCAAACACCCTCATGAAGACAAACTGATTTGTTTTCTAGGGCAAATGCTTATCTAGGTTTATTTCATCAATTACATTGAAAGTCTGGTTTGTAATACATCATAATGGAGCAGTTATAGAAGTCTTGTGAGCAAACACAAGCCACCCTTTGTCCAAGTGCCTTGTTAAAAAGTCACCTGGACACCTTTTCGGAGGCAGTGTACTGGTGTGAATTACAAATATCATGTGAACACCTCCTGTATCCAGCTGGGGATGTGAGAGGAGGAAAGAGGGGGTTGCAGGAACCCTTGACAAGGGCTGTGCTCGTCTCAGGGCTGAGCCCAAGCCCACTGCAATCCTGCACCTGCTGCAGATGCTGCCTCATTGGAATAGCATTGTTTTCAGTCACACCGCACTCCACTGTCACCAAGGCTCGTATGCAAATGCCTGAGTTAGCAAGAGCCCCGTTGAAAGTATTTTCTTACTCTCTGTGTAATTTATTTAAGGGAAAGTGACTTTTTTATTATTTTGATGTAAAAGCTTCACTTAAACCCTCGGGTACCTTATCCCCAATTTACTAAAACTTCTGTGTATGCCTAATGTGTTCTTTCAAGGATAACTTTTCCAAAGTGTAGAATTCAGTTTAGTTACCATCAAAGAAGTAAAAGTCAGTATTTCAATGTTGCTGTTAAGACTTTATTAAGTCATTAATTGTGTTAGTGCCAGCAGGGTACCCTTGCAAATCTAAAGAACAAAGGCAGTTATTTTGTAATATGCACATTCCAGGACATTTAAATTATTGACCAGGTACGTAAATAATTGATGGCTCACAAAAGTATCGCTGTAAGAGCCCTGGAAAGCGTTGCATTCATTTGCCAGGGAGATGGTGGGGTCAGGACTTGTGTAGTGAATAATGATTCATTCTTTCCTTCCCCACTTGGATGCCATTATCCCGCTCAGCTGCGTGAGCAGGACATTTACGCTCCAGCCAAGGAGCAACACTTGACGCATGCACTAAGTATGAGGAACATTGTGTAAAGGTGCCTTTTAGTGGCAAAAACGTGAGTCTGTTTTCATTTCTGTCCTGTCCCCAAAAGTAGCTGGGAAATGAGGAAGCTCTGTGAATTTCAGAAAGTCCAAGCTGACAAAAAGAAAACAGTGGTGTCCATAAGGAAAACTGACCCTTACATGTCACCCTCTCACTCTCACTTACATGTCACCCTCTGCTTTGTGCCATGGCTACTGCAGCCCCCACATCTCTGTCCTGGCAGGACTCCTCCAATTGCAGTGCCATGGCTACTCAGGATGGCACAGAGGTGTCAGCCCTGAGGGAAAGCTTTGCGAATCTGCCCCATGTGCAACCTGTGTGGAGTGCAGGAACTGAGGTGGTTTTGGCTGTGGATTACAAACAACAATGCAGCCACATTTCCTGACCTCTAATGCCAGGCTCTCCCTGTCAAGGAATGCCAAACCATTGGTGGCATGGCAGCAATGATCTCTAGGCAGTGCCCCACATAAGCAAGATGAATTCCCATGCCCCCACTATGTCCTTGGCATAGGGCTTGCCAGGGCTCTGTTTGGGTCCCCTTTGGAGCCAGGGGAGGGAGGAACATGGCTGTGAGCCACCCAGGGTGGTGCCCCCTGAGGTCCCCTTGCCCCTGAGGTGGTGCAGGAAGCAGTGCCAATGAGCTACAGACCTACAGCACCACATGTGAGCACAGTCCATACTGCACAATTTATAGACATGAAAATATTTGTGAAGTTGACCAGAAAGATGTAATATCCAAAAGCATATAGGTCACAAGACAGGCAGAAGTCCTCTGTGCACACTCTTGTGTGGGAAATTTATCCCTTTTCCTAATAGCTCTTGTGAATGCTGTTGGAGCCATGTACACACAAATACTGAAACATTTTTTTTTAAGCCAGTTCAAGCCATCAGTTACTTAGGCTGATGTTTTTCCTTACCCAGCTTTTGCCACAGGCTTGCTGACCCTTTTTTCATATACCAAAACAGAAGAAGGGGGGCATGGAAACATGAGAGGTGATGGGTGACCTAGAAGTAGAGATGCAAGAACATGATGAAAGGTGACCTGAGCTCACTCTGGGCAGTGGGGTGCTCCAGCAAAGGGTGAGAAGAGCAAGGAAAGGCCAGTGGGAAGCCCAGAGGAGAGAACACCAAATGAGGTTAGAAACCCTTAGTCAGGAGGAAGATTTAGTGTGTTCCCTTGCCAAATGAGAAACGGGAACAATATAAAAGTCAGGAACAGTGTGGAAAGGTGAATTGCAAAGAAAGAGCCCGGGCCTTGTGTAAGGGGACGGTCCCTGAGGGTACAAGCAGCTGCAGCAGCCTGAGACAGTGCTCTCCCAGGGCACAGGAGCCTCACCATCCACCTTCCTCATGGATCAAATGCTCTCAGAACAAGTTATTGTCCTCTTAAATCTCTCCAGATTGGCTTCCCCTTTGGTTTTTAAGTGCAATACTCCAAAAGGGACATAATAGAGTGCTGGAAAGAATGAAATTATATCTCCTTCTGTCTCTCACAAGTGGCAACCCTCTCAGTATGCCCCAGGCTTACACAGCTTCATGCTGCCCATACATGAGAAAGTTTGGAGCCATTTTACAGCCCAGGTCTTTTGTCAATCCTTGTTTCATACTTGATTTTTCTCCTTCTGCATTGTAGCTTTAGCACTTGTCCTTGTTGAATTTCTTCATAGTGATTTCATCCTCCCTCCAGGCTATTATTGATCACTTTAAGCTCTAACCCTGCCCTTCAAGGCATTTGCAGCTTGTTGTTATCCATTCTGTGCACCATCATTTAGTTGTTGATAAAAACATTGAATGAGAGAGAGCTGACAGCCCCTCCCCCCATCTGAGAGTGACTCACCAATAGCCCCCGTGATGAAAGCAGGTTTTCAACTCCTTTTGCCCATAGCTAAGGCTGGTTACAGCTAGAGCATGTTGCTGAAGTTGTTTATGAGGTTGTCACGTGAGATGATTGTAAGTGGTGTGCATAGCTTCCCCCTCAGCCACAGGAAAGGACACTAGATTCATCTATATTTTTGACAAAACAGAGCTACTTGGGTTGTTTGCTTGATCCCTTTGGCATCTTGTGGGCACATGTGGACCGACTGTTCCTTTGTTTTCCTGGGATACCGGTCAGTCTGTTCTGGCATCCCCACGTCCTTCTTTGTATCAAATTTGCCTTCTGAAGAGGTATATTATTGGGCGGTTTCCAGCCGGGCTATGCCGGGTGGGCTGCCTTGGCCAGGATAGCTCAGTGGGCTCAGCACAGCGTGTCCGAGTTCACAAGCAGCTCCCAGTCACAGACAACCTAAGCAAGCTCAAGTGATATCATCTCTTAGTGATTATCAGCTGTTTTTGATTTCAGCTCTATAGCTTGCTGGTGCTGCAGCAGATGCTCGGAGACAGAGGAAAAGTGCTGTGTGAGTTTCCAAAGAATTCTTTATTGGTGTCTTCCACAAAGGTTCTCAGTGACAGCTCTTCTGCCAAACCAGGCAGAAGTAGGGGTTTATATACCTTACAGGGGTTTAGGAAATTGTCCGATAGTAAGGGTCAGGGAAAGTGATCTATAGGCTTACAGGGAGATAAGCAGGGTCCGAAAGGCGGAAGAGAGGGGCTTCTAAGGCCCGGTCATCATGACTTGGCATTTCCTAGCTCAGGCTCCTGACCGCCAAGGAGGCCTTGCAGGCCCTGGGCCTGCTACAGTATATTTTCATGAAATATGCTCATGTAAAACCAACCACCTGAGGAAAGGCTGGGTGATGTCTCAGACAGGGTCTCATAGAGTTTCAACAATTAACAGATCATCCTCACTTCTGGGAAGGTCAGTGATTGCTCAGAGTAAATAACCTAGCTGTAGATGAGAAACAACCTCAGGGATGTGAGAAATTGAGAGGGCAGAATTAAGCTTTGTAATGGCAGCAGTGTTTCTGACAGGCTGACAGTAGCATGGTATATAGCAAAACTTTAAAAAACTTGCTGCTGTGAGAAGGTGAGTCTTCCTGGTAGTCTTTCTTTTTTGCTGATTGCTGCTTGCAGGCATAAAATGAGAAGTATGGCATAAGCCTCCCTTTCCAGAAATGTTTTCATTTCAGAAGACCTGAGTTTCTCTGTTCTTTAGGGGGTTGTTTTCTCACTTCTGATTGTAGATGATAACTAGAAATTCATCAAAGTCAAAGAAATCCATGGCATGTGTAATTCCTCTGAGCCTCTGATTCCTCCTAGACCTAGGGGTTCAGCTGAGGGCAGACATGACTGCAAGAGTATCAGGAGAGAAGATAACTATATATTTGAAGTATTTGAGGAGACTGAGATAATAAATTTGAAGTCAGATAGCTCTCCTGTGCTTTTGGAGATATTTTCTAATTTGAAGTGCTCTAATGCATAAACCCTACATATTTTAAGAAAATTGGAAAATAGATGTAATTCGATGTGTTTATCATCACCTTGTTAAATCCAAGCTAGTCACCCTAAGTTTTATTTACCTCAGAGGAGAGAAATAGGCCCCTTGAGAAGGTAATTCATCAGACCCACTTAATTTACATCACTTTGTGAGTCATTCTCTTGAGGTACCTGTAGCTGTCTGTTGCGTATATGTGGAGATTGGGATGATGCCCGTGTTAGGTAAAACAACTGTTCATCAGTAATAGGAGTCCCAATGAAAGTGAGTTAATATGCTTTAGCTACAGGCTGTTGGGCCCAGAAGAATTCAGGAATATTCAAATTTCATTTTTCTGAAAGTCAAAGTAATTACTATTGTCAAATTTAATGTTATGAAGCTTTGAGCAAATACAAAAGCATTCAAAGATCAGTCATTTGTGCTTTGCATTCAGTACTGAAGTAGCTGAAAATTTGTTTTCCTGATCTTTTATGCCTACTTTATTGTCATATGTTGTTTGACATTCAGGAAATAACACAATGTTTTAATCAACAATGTAAGATTGCATTAAAACTTGATGGCCCATGGCTTAATGGCAAAACCGAGTAATTAAAGCTGTGGCGTAAGGAATAGTTGGAGGCAAGTTCTGGTAAGATTTCTCCTGCAAATAAGGAAACTTCCAGGACTTACTTACCCACGTCCAGGGACACAGAGGTGGAGGAGATATTTGTATTTCTTTCCTCTGTCCTGGTGCGTGTAGTGAGCCCACTGAGCCCACCAGACCTTCAAATTGTCATAAATGATGTAGTACAGCACTCTTTCCAAAATGCAGCCCATGCTGATGGCAGTGAGACTGTTACCTAACTTGTCAGACATGCTACCCTCTGGACAGGTAGTCCTGTAATTGGGATAAACAATAGCAAGGATACCATTATTGCTAAGTCTTGAAGATCCTTCTGGTGCAAGCAGAGGAGGCAAACTCTGCTCTCACCACCCCCACATAGGTATCATGTGTCTCTGACAAGGTAACAGAAGGATTTTCATTACAACCAAGAAGAAAATCCATACTGAAACAACCTGGCATGAGATAAGTCTCCTGTGTGTCCTGGAGCCTTCCTCCTCTCTTGCTGTCACAAGTCAGCAAATATGTCAGGTGTGAAAGTTGCCTTAATCTTCAGCTTTGTTGTCATGTCCAATTTAAACCATGATTTGAAATTTGTGTCTAGAGTGTCTGGTTTGTAACATCTTCCAGTACATGTGTAATAAAGTAAAAACCATTTCTGGTACTTTAGAGAACATTATCTTCCCAGAAATGCCATCCCCACACTTCCACCATTCTGGTCTCTTGGGTCCACCCACTGTACGTAGCAGTTAGGAAAAGGAGCATCACAGGAAGGAAGAGGGTTTCTCCATTTTCCATCTTCTGGATCTGTTTCTCACAATGCCATCATCTCACAAGGTGAGATGGAGGTGGTGTTGAGGTGGATGTGGAGGTGTTTGAAAATGAGAGCTTTGAAACCAATGCCCACATGGCAATGGTCTTCGAAGGAGTCAGGGAGTGAGGTGACATAAACATGCCTCTCTGAGGACAGTGAGTCACAGAGCTCTGAAATTTGGCTGGAACTTAGAAAGAATTGAGAGGAGTGAGGCTACATCAGAGATGTGCTGGATGATGCCTCACACATCTCTGGGGCTGCATTTCAACCTGCAAATTGAACATAGTGCTTAGAGGTTTTCCTTTGTGCAATGTAAAATTACTTACTAGAAGAGCTCTCTGTATAATGTATAATATTCCTAATCCCTCTATAGATTTGAATATCCATTAATTTTGCATCTGAAAAATGGCTTTTTAAAATCTTAAAGTAAGACATACTTAAGATTTGCAGCACAGTGGCTGCAGCATCCTGCAAGTTCTTTTCTTCTTCCATTGGATATTTTTTTAAAGGAGTTCACTCATTTTACAGAAATACAGACTCACAGAACAGTTAGGGTTCTGAGGGATATCTCGAGATCATCTAGTGCATGGCAGGGTCACCTAGGGAAGGTGACACAGAAATGCATCCAGGTGGGTTTGAATGTCTCCAGAGAGGGAGAACCCAGAACCTCCCTGGGCAGCCTGCTCCAATGCTCTACCACCCTCAGTGTAAAAGTTCTTCTTCATGTTGAGGTGGAGCTCCTTGTGTTCCTTGTCCTGTCACTGGACACCACCAAAAAGAATCTGGCACCATCTGCTTGACACCTGCCTTGGAGATATTTCCGTGCATTGATGGGATCCTCTGTCAGTCTCCTCTCCTCCAGACTAAACAGCCCCAGCTCCCACAGTAGCTCCTGATAAGAGAGATGACCCAGACTCCTCATCATCTCTGTGGTCCCCTGCTGTGCTGGACAACTGATTCCAATTAGTTCTCAAAATCATTTGGACAAGTGTGGATCTATCTCATGGATTATTAAAGGGAAAAATAAAATCCTAAGCAAAGTAACCTCTTGTTCATGTAGTGTTTGCTTCCGGTAGCGCCATCTTCATATAAACTGAATTGAGTTCTTGGTTTTTCAAAAGGAATAATGTGACTGCATTAGCAGTACTGTGGCAGGCAAAAACCCCTGCTATCCATGCCCCTTTTGTCTTTCAGTGTAGAATGATTTGAAAGGAGCAGATATTTATCATTGTACTCAAACCCAACCTCATGGCACTTGCTTTGGGAATAAGAATCACTTTCTTAAACTATTTGTAAATATATTTTCCTTGGTCTGGAAATAATCGAAATTAATTTGGGTCCTACACGGTACTTCTCAGCTATCTTGTAAAAATAGTAGTTTTCTGTGTTACAGCACAATAACTATTCTAAGTAGTAAAGAATAACGGAGTCCTTTTTTTTCTTTGTGGGGTATAAGTTTTGTCCTCTGTCTGTTTGTCTGTATGTTTCTGCTGCTTAAGAAAGAACTACATCTCAGGATCCTTGAAGCCTTTCTTTTAGAGGCTGAGCCCTGAACATGGCGTCCCTCAGTAAAAGAGTTGAATTGTTTTGTTCATGTGCACACTAGAGATACTCTATAGCCAGTCTTCAGTTTCTGTGTTTCATTTGAAAAGGACAGAGGAGACAAAAAGTAGTTTTGAACTGATATTTACAGCACAGTTCACCTCATCAGTATGTAGAAGCAAAAGTGAGAAGAGGTCCACACCTACCTTACCTGGGCTCAGGAGAATTCAGGAATATTCAAATTTCATTTTTCTGAAAGGCAAACTAATTACACTGATGGAGAGAGAGCAATGGAAAATATGAACCTGTGAGCTCCCCAAAAGATTGTCCTGGCTGCATTTATTCGTTCATGTTGCTCCTTGTCCAGAAAAATCATTCAGGAAAGAAAAAACTGATTTAGAAGACAAAAATAAATGCACTTACCTAGCAACTAACTGGATTTTTGCCAGTAACTGCTGAACCCCCTGTGGAGCATTTCTTACTGATTTGTCATGGAACCTATCAAAAAACTTTTTCCAACTACAGATGTACTGTATGAGAGACTGAAGCTGGTGAACCCTATCGTGCTCTGCTCCTGGAAACATTTCTGCTCCTGAGACCAAAAGAAAAAAAATTAAGGGGTTTATTATTTTCATGTCCTTTTCACATGCTGGTATCTCTTAGCTCAAATAATTTAGATGCTTCTCAAGTGAAGCTGGCAAAGTCTTCAGAGTGGGAGAAATTATTTACTTGTGTGTGCAGGTTTTGCTACCAGGCGGTATTCCAAAAAATAGCCATGCTAATTATGGGCTGAGATAAGGTCTACAGTCTGACTAAGTTAATCATAAACTGAGTTCTGAGTGAAACCATTAAAAAACATAAAGCAGCCCGCAACCAACAAAAACACCTCAACCTCTTTTGTAATTCTGACCAAAGTTTCAACAGGAAAGGATGAAGGGTGTTTATACTGAGAGTGGCTGTACAGCCAAGAGCTTCTGTGCACGCAGAGCTGCGGTCAGGTTTTGCCTGATGATCTCAGAAGGCTCTCTTGTAATGGCCTGATAGCATTAATTTCTGCTCTGAGACCATTTAGATGTCCATTCTGATAAGTAAGCAGATTCCAGGAAGGCAACCCCTCCTCCACTGCTATGGCAGTGTTTGGAGAGTTATTCAGCCAAGGATGGGAAAAACACACCGAGAGCGTAGCGAGAAGAATATTGAATGGTCTAATTGAGAGACAAGGAGTGAGCGGTAAAGCTGATGTAACAGAAATTATGGGAAGAGACATGTCTGAAAATACTGAAATTTATGGTCTTCTCACTTTGGTGTTTTTTGTTTTTTTTTACTCTAGAGCATTGTGATTTACATTCAAACAGCCTGGTAGGTTTAAATTTTAAATGAAGCTTGTTCAGGATTATGAATAAAGCCATTAAGTATTGCCTTAATAACTTTTTATTGCATGGAACAACTTCTATAATTGCAACAGGGAAAAGAACTTGAAGAATTTGCATTTGAGTAATTGATGGGCAATTTACAATGTTTGTTTTCTATTTTCTGGGGAGAAATGAAAGGGCCCTAATTCTGTTGTTGACATTTGTTTTTGTCTAATGGTATTTTCAGAATCCTGTCCTATTGATCAGGTGTGCAGAAAAAGTAGCCAGTGGGTTTGAACCTTGGAAGAGGGAAATCACAGAATTTCTTGGGATGAGAAGTGTGGATCTAGTTTGGGCAACATAGTCTGTGCACACTTACAGCTGCTCTGTGGAGTTGTCAGCTCCACTGGTCTTACTTTTGGCCATCATCTTGTTGCATATCCCTGTTGTACCCCACCAACCCCTCTCCAGCTCCCAGAAAAGGTATAATAGAACCAAGAAAGGCAGAGAAGAGGGAACAAAGGGCTGAAAGTAAACAAGGAATGACTGAATAGCCACTTTTCAACCTGGGAGCCAGGTGACCGTGTCTGGCAGATATTATAATATTGCTAATGGGTATGAAGAACAAGTCTAGGAAAAACGTTTATTGTACCATGCAGCACTACAGCCAGGAGTCCTCAATCAAAACTTGCACTCAGCACATTCCAAAAAAACAAAAGAGATAACTTCTAGGAAACATGCAAATAAACTGCGGAGCTTCTGACACAGGAATTTGTGAAAGTCTGAAGTTTATAACTGCAAAAAGCAAGTGAATAGATTCTTGAAAAAAAAAAAAAAAGGATTCAGAGGTGCCAGGTTTGACCCCAGAGACTCTTGTGTGGTGGACTGGGATATGCACCAAGGAAGCTCAGAGCAAACACAGCTGCTCTTGGACATCAGTGTGGGCCACTGATGGAGGCAGAGCAACTGAAAATACAAACCTGTGAGCTTCCCAAGTGTGACTGTTTTTCTTTTCTTATATTAACATTCTTCCAGTCTTCAGATAATGAAAAATGCCAAAACAATGGATGTGTTTTGCCTTTGTTTCTCATTGGAGATTAGAGCTGGTGGAAAACAGACGTTGGACACAAGAGTGCATCCAGACCGTGTGACCTCTAGTTATGACTTGCTGGAATTGGAGTCACCCCAGCAGATACTATACAAAGTGCTGTCAAAAAGATAATTTCCCTGTGACTGTCTTGGCATTCTATTTGGCAAGTACTGTGCAGTGTGTCTCTGGAACTGAAATTTTGGTACATTAAGCTTAAATATCCACCAGTTTTCACAGGCTGAGAAAGCCCAGAGCATTTGTTTTCCTCTCTGGTAAAGCTAAAAGGTCACAGCATACGAATTCAGCTGATAAGTGGCTTACGGGAAAATGTACAAGAAGGTAAGATGTGAAGCTGAGTAATGAGGAAATGTTATAAAGGTTTTTTCCCCCTTCTTACCTTATCCTTACCCAGCAAATCTGTGATTATCTGCCTTCTTATACTTTCAGGTATGGAAGAATGAAAAATTCAGCAGTTCTTTAAAAATTGAACCTCAGACCTGTGTTTTACATTAAACCAGCAACCAATACTCAAGCTGGACTTAAAATTGACATGCCACCATACTACATGTGAAAGTTTTTCCTATGGAGCAGCGTCTACAGCTGAGGCAGCTGTTTCCAAATTCCTAAATGTGCATTTCCTCTTCAGCAGGCAGACTCTGAGGGCAGCAGCATGAAGTTCACTGGAGTGACTCTCTGTACACAAAGCTACGCCAAGCTGAACTCTACATCCATATTACTTTCTTGGGCATCTGTTTCTTCATCTGTTTCCCCATATCCTGGGGAAAAACTGTAGTCTTTCCCCTTTAGTGTCATGTACAGCCCAGCTTTGCTGCAGGAATAGCAAGCTGGATTAAAATCCTGGTTCATGATCAGGGCCACAATTTTCAGTGGCTGTGGCAGATGGATCAGGCCATTGCTGCAGAGTAAAAAGGAGGATTCTTGGTACAGTACAGCAGGACTGGAGGTCTGGCTCATTTTCCTGTTGGAGTACCAAAAGTGAGGAGTCCAAGTTAGGTGTTAAGTGCAGTTTTCCTTACAAAAGCAAAAAGGGTTTTCACTACAAATGTTTTCATAATTTCTAGCAACCTAGGAAGATTGTAGAAAACAATTGAGCATGGGAATTTTGAATCTTCATACAGAGCTGTCATCTGTAAATTACAATCACAGGCTGTGATGGAAAAACAACTTTTACAGATCCATTTGGGATGCATTTTTTCCTTCTTTCTTGCCTTTCTTTCTTTCTTTTTTTTTTCAATGTTTTATATGAGATGATTCCTACCCTGAGATGACTGCTAAGATCCAATATAGATCTCAATGGTTTATAAAGAAGCATAAGGGAAGATGTTTTTCTTGTTCGCTTTTTTTTTACCTTTCCCCCCATTTTGATGTAAAAAGAAGTTGTGGCACAAAGGTTGAGGAACTTGCACAGAGTAAGAAATAGGAACAGGTCCAGTTTTTCTCATTTCCCTCTACTTTGGCTTTTATCTGCTGACTTGCATTCACTCTCACACAATGAACAGCATAGCTAATGCCAGATTTGGCTCTGTGCATCAAGACTTATCATGTACTGCTGCACACTTCATACCTGCCAGTCGCTTCATCCAAAGCTTTCACCCATCTATTATTTCCTAGAGGTCAGTTCTTGTATTTGCCATGCAAAGGCTGAAATATTCCATTTGCTCTTTACTTTCACAGCTGAAAATTCTAGGACTTGGCAAGTTATTCCAGTCACTTCCTGGACACCTATTCAGGCAGAGTTTTCTTCACTGTCATTGCCATCATCAGGATTAGCATAGACACCAAGCAGGGACAAGGCAGGAGATGCTGTGGGGCTGTGTCTTTTTCCTTAATGGTGCAGAAACATTGGTGATATTCTTTTCCCCGTGCTGGAAAATTCCTATCAAGCAATCTCTGTGAAGTAACTCAGGGCAGCTGGTCAGAAGGACGGTTTGCTGGTCAGTGTGCATGACTGAAAATCTCATCTGGAACCTGCAGAAGGCTTTATTCAATAAAATGTATTCAAGCTTAAAGTAAACATCAGTGCATTATGGGTCTTTAAAAAAATGATTAGGAATATTAATGGCAGCAAATTTCTTCTACTACTTGTCATCACTTCCTACGCTCTAAATCACATCTTAAGAACGCCCCATTGATGCTGCTCTTTTTTCATTTCCACATTGGCAGATGCCACAGGAATAAATGTCTTGACAAGCAGTTGTCATAATTTCTTTTTCCTCTTCCTTTAGATAGTAACTTACTACCAAAATGCCAATTTTCCAACACACTGTGTCATACATTTAGAATGCATTATGTATTAAATTACTTTGAAATAATTGGCAAACGAGCTGGCATCTCTCTGATAACTCCCAAGGAATCCAAACATAATATGCATGCACTTTTAAATCATCTATAAGCAGTTCTGTTCAGTTTTCAAGGGTGAATTCTCAGCTGTGTTTCACTTCCAATGCATTTTTGTTTAAAGCTGATATTTAAATGTGAATGCAGTAGTGCATAGGGGGAAAAAAGAAAATTAATATTGCTAGTGTTTCCACAAATTCAAATACTTTCAGTTTTTATACTTGAAATAAGACAATAAAACATAGAGAGAATTTTAAAACCAACACATTTTGAAGAGATTTTAAAGTAGGATCTTAAAGTGTATAGTTTAAAATTATATTCTCTAGAAAGTAAATGCAAATTCTAACTTTTAATGGCAGTTTGCCACTTTGCCTTTAAGCACTGCTTTTTCTCTATCAACACCCTTCTTGAATTTTAAAATGATACTACTTACTAAGTTGTTTTTTTTATTAAAATGATATGTAAAAAAGGCCTAGATGAAAAGCTATTATAAAGCTCATAGTAAAGTGGGGGAAATACTTTTATGTGAAAGAAGATCCTACCATGGCTGCATGGGCCAAAGAAAAATATGAGTAAGGGACCTGAAGCACGGCCCAGCAGAAATGGTCCTGACTGATGTGGAGAGATGGGCTACTGTGCTTATCCAAATACCTGGCAATAGAGACATTGCAGGATAAGTGGTTACACAACCATCCAGTAATGCTGTCCACTCATACGACTGTGAAAATATGTCTTGAATCAGGCTATAAATAGCTGTTTCTCTGATCATCATCAAGGCAAGGGTTTGGGAGACACATTGCCAAAGCTACCTCCTGAATGAAGTGCAGAATGGCATCATTCCAGGGCAAGGGAGAGATTTGCAAACAGAATTTCAGAGGAACTTTAAGAAGAACCCTGGAAATGGAAAGGAAAAAAAATAATGGGCTCAAGAACCTGAGAGTCCCTCTTGAGCTCATATCTTGAGGGATGCAAGCAAATGACAAATACTCAGGTACAGCTTGTCTGACAGATATATAGACATTAATCAAGTTAAGCATGTGTTTCTTTAATTTCTGACTTTAAAAAAACCTTTGAACTGCCTTATTGTTCTTGGCTTCTGCAAATAACCACAAAACAATATTAATGTATTTATCCTGGCTTGTGCTAAGAGTGATTTTGAGATATTAGTTAATACAAGTTATTTCATGATTTCCATGATAATCTCTGAACCACACAAGGGCCCTGGCAATTCAGTGCCTCTCCCCACAGCAGGGAAACTGAAATGGGATGCCTTCACTAAATATGCATGGAGTTTTAATAGAAGGTGTATCTTCAGAGCACAACATTAAATAAAGAGAACCTGCTGAACCTGTAACCAGCACTTCCTTGAAAAATTATAATCAATATGTTGTAAATGTTTGTGGAACTCTCTCTTGGAGAAGGTAATAACCTGCTACCTCAGCACTTGCTGTAAACCAAAATGTTTGTTACCATGATGTGATTATGGTAATTTAATTTCCATTCTATACAGAACAAAACAGAGAAGTGGTTTGCTAATGGGTCTTGCACACAGAGAAAGATCCCAGTCCAAATAACTAGTGTAACATCTGAGTGTACTTAGACCTAGCTCTAAAGGTCTCACAGTCTCTGTAACATGGTAGACAATCTGGAGGTTGCTTCACAGCAGCTCCATCTGAGGAGTACTCAGTACTTTGACATCATTCAGTATCCATTTATAGAAGGGAAGCAGGATTTCCCTCTGCAGCCCAGGCCTTTGCCAGCTGCTTGTGTTCTAGTCTTTCTCCTCTCTCTGTTTACACTTCCTTCTCTGGCCCTGGCTCCTCTCCTCACCCATCACTGATTGCTGTCATACAGCTCTAGGAGGCCCTGGCATCCTTCAGCATCATTCAAACTCCAGGTGGATATTTACATTCTTTTCCTCCCTTGTACTTTCTCCTACAAGCTGTTCACCTGTACTCTTTGTATTTTGTAAACAGATGATTTTATTTGATTTTGTTTGCTTTTATTTTAACCTTGCTTTCTTTTGAGTGATTTTAAAGTAATTATCACTTAAAATCCTTCTAGCAGTCTTAAAAGATAAGATAATGGCTGTTTTTCAGGTCCACAAGCTCCATGCTGTACTCCACAGGTTATCTCAAAGTGGCTCTGTCTCTACTGATTTGGAGAGTAGTTTGAAATTGGTTAATAAGGGTTTGGGAAGAGGAAATGTTTCCTGATTATCACTTTCAGCCAGAAAAGTTCTCTTGTATGTAGCAAACATGGAGAAGCTCACCTTATCTCCAAGGGTATTTTAAATTTCTCCTTAACAGATTGATTTCTCCTCTGAAGGGAAAAACATGGGTGTTTGGAATAGAGGACATCAGTTCCTCGGTGACCATTGGCTCTGAATTAGCAGTGCAATGGTTCAATTATTTTAGTTCACATTTTCTTCATTTAATCCATTTAAACTAGGAAAAAAAAAAAAAGAGAGAAGGTTGGGATGGGAAGGCAGAAATAAGATAAATTCAGCTTCAGGGTAGCTAACTGGGCATAGCTGATAATATGAGCAAGGCAGCATGGAATTGAAGTAAAGTCATTTATCCCTGGCTTAAGAAGATTTTGCAGCCTGTGCTGTCCTCAATATTTCTTCAAGGGTTTTACATGCAGCACCTGCCTGATCCAGCCAGCTCAGGCACATCTACTCCAGCTGCACTTGAGCAACTCACATCGTCATGGCATTTGTTTTATGGGTAGTGTTTTGAATATTCATTGGGAGCTAATTCTGCTTCCTGGATATTAAATGGAGTGTGAGTTGTGGCCTCAGTGACAGGCAATCACTCATACAAACACCCTCCCCCCTTGGATATTCAGTAAGATAATATGGCTTGGAGTATTGTGTATGGCTATATTAATATAATCTTTGGACAGGATGTGGATTTTAAATTGGTGGCAAAGCAAGCAAAAAGCAAAGTAAGCAAAAAGCTGTACTGGGGTACTAAAGACTAAATTAAAATACAGTTGGCTAGCTTAATTGTCACTGGCAGTGAAATTACATGCCGTTGGTAGAATAATGGAATTGAAACATCGCTGTGTTACTTGTGCTTATTTCTGTGCACCAGCCTCTTGAACAGTCCCCAGCAAATGAATAGGCACCAAGTTTATATGCAGAAACTGCTCGCTCTTACAGCTGTGTATCCTGTAATCAGACACTCTGCAAGGAGGAGCAGTCAGTGCTCCCCCCATTCATTATATTGAATCTCATCATTTAATCAGCCATGTCTGGGAAGGGATGAGCATAAAGAAATTACTTTCTGTAATCAGCTGAGAAGCCCTGATCTTGGTGTTGCAGATGGCTCTTTTCAGCTGAGTAATTAAGTGTAATGTGTAAGAAGTGTGTATTACATACAGCAGTTGACTAAACCCTAGTGAAGAGTAGAGAAACAATTTTACAGTTCCCAGGTGCTGGAGCATTCCACAATGACTTTAAAAAACATAACCACTCCTGGTAGTGGTGATTTCCTAGTTTTCTACCTCTGGTTCTTGAGAGGTGAGAGGAAACAGAGCCAGGCCAGGTGCTCATACACTATAAAGTTTCACTGTTCTGATGAGTTTTATCCTTGCTAGGCCAGTCTTTGCCACCTGACCAGCAGACAGATTTTTTTAACTATTGCAAACATTTAAACAGACAGAATTCTTCTTTAGTTCACAGGTGGATTTAACACTGAAGTGCAGATAATAATAATAATAAAAAATTTCCTTAGAACAGATACAAGAAATCCCAAGCCATGCTATACCCTTTAAAGTCCTTTTCATGAAGCAATAAATCATAATGCTGTAAAGGCAGCATGTATGGAAATTTGCTGATTATTCAAGATGCTGATCTTCCAGGTTAGTAAGAAAGTTTAAAAGACTTATCTGACTAAATGTAGATGTCTACTTAAGAATTACTCACCTTCAGCTGTCTTCACAGAGATATAGTTGAAAATGTAATAGGTTCATGATGAATATGATTCATGCCATCTTGAAGTAGATTTTTAAATGTAGCTCAAGAGGAATTTCTCCTTCTGACTATCTGTTGCCCTCTATCAGATACAAAGGAGTTCCAGAGCATCTAGACATCTGCAGTATAATGATCTAGATATGACTTAAAGTGAAATGTGCCTCATCATCTATGACTTCAAATTTTTGCCTGCAACCACAATAACAAAAATATTTGGGAATCACTTTGAGTTCAAATACCAAAACAACCTAAACTGTGCTAGTGCTGAGATGCTCTTGCTCATTGCAAACTCAAGAGAAGCAAAGCCAGTTTGTGAAACCCTGCAACATGCTTTCTCCCTGATATGCCAAGTCAATGTCAACCATGTCTAGGTGCAAAGAATCCCCCAAGTAGGCAACTGCGTTGAGTTTTCTTTGCTTGGAATCTGTTTCCTCATCATCCCCACAAGAAACCTTTAATTCCAGGAGGCCTCATTTGGAGAATATCTGTTGTGAGGGGTCTCTGACTACATTAATGTAAGTATTGGGTTTGAGGTTTTGAACTATAAATTACAAATGCTCAGCTTTATTGCTTACCCTGCAAAACTCACTGAGCTATTGCTGAAGGTGACACTGAGAGAATCACAGATTTATGCCTGGTTTTGGTGCAAGTTAGAATCTACTGGCTTTCATAATATAGTTCACATAACCTAAAAATTCTGCCAGTCTCTGGCTGTGGATGCATGAGGCAGAGTAGTTTGTTTCCACTGATAGACTTTACAAGGCTTATAGTGTTGTATATAAGGCTGGTTCTAGGAGGCAGCAGATACAAAAACCCTTGTGAAGTTGTTGGCAGTCACTGAGCTTTGTTTGGAGCCAGCGCTGGAACTGAGACCAGGTCTGGGGTTGGAAGATGAATGCTGAAGATGTTATTTTATCACTAGGTCTGGCCAAGTGCTCAAGTTTGGAACTAGGGAATGGTGCCTGAAACAGAGAGATTAATGATGTAAAGTATCTGTGGGGTAGTGTTCACTTGGGGTGTAGTTGAGGCTTTCTTTAGCTTTGTTTACTGTTCAGATCCATCAGAGATACAAATGCTAGGTATTTCTGGGTGTCAAAACATACTTTTGAAGGGAGACTGGGGTGGGGCTGCAATAGCAGTTTCAGGGATTATAGTTAAGTCTAGCCTGCCCTTAAGGCGATGGACAGCGGGATTGGACAACTGGGCTTTAATCTGCAGAAGGAATGTCACTCTGGCCTTGGTTATGGGCTGGTTGCAAAAGAGAAACCTATTTTGTGTCTTTTTGTAGGCCTTCAGCTAAGGCAGAGGTTATGGCTAGCAGGGCCTGATGGAAAGTAGATATTTTTGTGGCAGTTTAGGGTTGGGACCAGTAGCCAGAGGGCAAGAGCTCATTCTCTTTTCAAGCTATGATAACCTAACTCTAACTATGGCCAGGTGTCATGTTAGGGAAATAGCAGGGCCAGAAGATGAGTGTTTAAAGGTGCAATAGAGAAGGCACTGTGGACTAAGACATGGGCTTGTGCCAGGAGGCAAGAATATGTCATGCTTCTCTACATTCTGTAGAAGGGTTCCAAAGATATGATCAGTTTTACGGTTGGAAATGGCAGATCCTGAAATACTCGTTTGACTGTTTAACTCCTTAGATGTACCATGTCTAGAAATCAAGCAGACATTGGCTTTGTAGCCTCATAATCCAGTCTATAAATATTCCAACTGGACTTTGGATTTTTGGCTACCAGGCCCTTACAAGTTTGGCTTAATCCAAGAACATGAAGACTCTGTCTAGGACAAAGGGCTGGGCAAATCTCGGTGGGTTTGAATGGTCTTCATATTACTTTGACCTCTTCAGAAGGCTATGCACACATATATAAGTGATGCATGTGTCTGTATACTTAATGAATTATTTTTTATGCTTCTGTAAAGGGAAAATAATCTACCTTGTGCTAGGACTGGTACAGTTGTTAACAGCAGGTCCTGAAGATTTCAGTCTTCAAGGCTTAATCTCTTACAGCAAGAACCATTGCTAGAAGGGAGGAGAATCTTACTCTGAATTGAAAGTTGTCTTATTTTGGGTTTGTTTTTCTCCAGCTAGGCCTCTCTGTGTTAAGACTAAAGCCTAACTTCATGAGTTGGGAATAAAGTCAAAAGTTTTGGTATGTCAAATTATATACATTTAGTATGTAGCACTAGTCTAAGCCAAGCCTTGTCAGCAAGTCTTTTACAGTGAATAGCAGAGGGGAATCATTTCCCCACCACTGCTGTGCAGCAACCACACTCCTGATAGTAGCTGTATCAAGAGACATCCCAGTAGCAGAGGGATAAGGAGTATGAGGAGTATGAGGAGTATAAGGAGTATCAGGAGTATAAGGAGTTTGCTTCCTTTTGGTATCAGTCCTCATCCTAATCTCCTAGGCCTGACAAGATTCTAGTCCTCCAGTAAGTGAAGACTCTGTAAATGAACCTTAACCACAAACTCTAGCCACAGGCTTAATAATAATAATAAACAACTTATCCAAACAAGAAGAAAGGTCATACTTTCCTTCTGGTAGCAGTCCAGTCCACAGGCATTTCAGTATCTGTGAATCCAACTAGCTCTTCAGTTGAATCTTGCTTTAATTATACAGCCCAGAGCTGCCTCTTCTCTGCAGTTCTCCCTTGAACTTGGAGTAACAAAGAAATGACACATGGCCCCACATCTCATCCTCAGCAGTGGCTCTTGCATCACTAATTTGAGACCTTCAGCCCCTTTTCTATAACTCTCATGTCCTTATCAGTCTTAATCTTAGGTGTAAATAATTTTTCAAGATATATAAAGATCATTTTAGCTACACAGATGAACTTCTGACTAACCTTAAGCCAGGTTCTTTCTAATGTGAATTCTATCCCACTCCTCTGCATGTGACATGACAAAGATGCTCCTGCCCTCAGTAACTGCAACCATATGAAGTAGCCTAACCTTCTTTAACAAATGTTCTAGAAATTGGAAAACGAAGGAAAAACCAAGCCGGACCCAGCAAACATCCTAGCAATTTGATCCTTCCAGTTTAGAGCTCTATATCTAAGCCTGTCCTGAATTTAGATTTTAGGGCCAGAGAGATTGCTGCTACAGCAACAACAATCTAATTTCAGCATTCACCTTTATTCCAACTCAGAGTGCCTTCTAGTTTACTTTAACCTTTCGTCACCTGCGCTTTGCAACCCTCTCTGCAGCACCAATTCCAGCTGTAAACCTAACAATAATGCACAAATATCTACTTGGACAAAAAAAAAAAAAAAAAGTGTAAGTTTTTCTATTCCTTGCATGACCACATTTTTTTCCCATATCAATGGACCATGCAGAAATGAGCCTTGCCTCCATTGCTGCATAAGTTCATGCCTTATCTTTGTTCCAGCTCATTTTTTTCCTGCCCTACAAGAGACACGTTCCAGCTGTAAACCTAACAATAATCTACAAATATCTACTTGGACAAGAAAAAAAAAAAAAAGTGTAAGTTTTTCTTTTCCTTGCATGACCACATTTTTTTCCCATATCAATGGACCATGCAGAAATGAGCCTTGCCTCCATTGCTGCATAAGTTCATGCCTTATCTTTGTTCCAGCTCATTTTTTTCCTGCCCTACAAGAGACACCATCGTTGTTTCCCTACCTCTAAGTTTTTCTTTGGCCAAAGATGTGTGAGAGAATGGTGGGTTCAATCCTTTAAACACAGCAGCTGTTGCAGGAAAACAAGATTAATTGTTTACAGACTTCCTGGACATCCTTCTGTTTCAGGAAGAAGACAAGGACAATGAGTTCTTGGTAGCCTCTGTGCTAAAGATCTCTGAAGCTATTGTTCAAACTCTCTTGTTCTGGGGAAAGAGAGTGGAAATGAGTAAGAGTTTATCCAGGTATTTTCTTTTCTTGAGTTCTTGGAAAATAATGGTGCTTCTCATGGAATCAAGTCCAGCTGGGGGCAAGCAGAGCTACATCAGTGTCCCTGTGTGCTGCAGCCTCTGTGGCTCACCAGCTGGGCCAGGCAGATGAGCCAGGAGCTGCCAACTCTTTGGAGAGGGGACAAGAGAATGCCTAGACGGGGGAAGAGCTGGTGCAGTACCCTCACACTTCCAAGTGCAAATACAGTGTCACACAGCCACCCATCACCTAGTGGGTAAGTTTATTACCAGCAACTAGGGGACATGCTAGATTACCTTTGTATCTGTTAGAAACCAGACAAACTGTAGATGAATGAGGTCTGACCAGGTTTTTTTTGCACTGTCACAGAGTATCCCAGGTTCTCATGCTGTTTCTCAGGCTCTGGCAATGCCCCATGAAGTCAGATGCTGATAATCTCTCTTTAATTTTCTTCACCATTCATATTTTCTCATCAATTTCTCTTTACAAGTTCCTTTGTACTATCCAAAACTAATTTTTTTTACCCAGTCAGAGGTTTTATCCCATCTACTATGGATATCTTACTCTGATTTGTTTTTTCTTTTAACTTGCAACAGTCTCTGAACTGACTCTATCCAGTTTATGTTCTTACTGAGATAGATTAAATACAAGGTCAGTTTTTTCTCAGGGCCTTGTATTGCAGTTTATCTAGCCAGGTTGTTTTGGGACCCACAACACCACGTGAATAACAATGCCTCCTGTTGCAGCTGGCAAAGAGCTGCTGAAACCTGCTTTGGAATCTCCAAGAACAGACAGTCCTGCAGACCTGGGGGCATTAGCAAAACAGATTTACAGGCCCAAAAGCCCCTTTAGGGGTGGGAGTACACTTGGAGAGGGCCTTCCAGGTCTGTTTTGAAAGGAGTTTGCGTGCACCACAGCTGCCTACAGCACAGCACAGTACGTGGTATGTGGGAATGATTAGTGAATTAATTTTAAAACCATGTTGTAGCTGATTTAAGAAGCTATTGTAGAGTTCCACAGTAGTATCCTTAGAACTGCTCCAGTAAGCCCCACTTGGACTAACAGAAATACACCAATTCTCTGCCCTGATAATGTTGCTACTTTAGGGCAGCAGGCAATACACCACCTCACCCATCTTCCACACTAGGTTTTGAACCTTTGTCAATTCATTAGCCAGCGGGGAGCTCTCCCATCTCTCTGGGAACAGCAACAGTTTTCCCTTGCTTCTCATCCTGTGTCCCTGCTGTCCTGGTTACCTCCTGCTAGCACATAGGCAAATCAGACCTGCTTACACCTGAGTTAAGTGTTTTCACAGACACCTTTAGTCCTCGCACACAGGTCTTGCACTAATCCCTTCAATTTTCAGACTCCTGCAAAGTTTGGACCTTACTGGCAAGTAATCAAATCCTTCTCAGCCTAAAAGCTAAAGTAAAACCTTCCAGCCCATGCCCTATTTTTATGACCCTCTCTTTAGCACAAATCAAACTCTTCATTCTCTGCTTTCCTAAATAATAAATCTTAACCTATCCCTAATACCAGTGCAAGCAGTAATCCTGTTACCCCAGCATGATCTGGTATGCCAAATGACTGTGACTTTTTTGAGCCTGTTGCTTAATGGTTTGGGGTTTTTTCTTAATTGAACTGTAGGTCATTATAGTCAGTGTCATTTCTTTTCTCATTTGTTGCCAATTCTCCTGTTGATGCAAATGAGCAAATAAAAAGTACATGTAGGCTGAGTTAGCAGTCAGGTTATACTAACAGCATGGAGTAAGGGTTGGGGTTGCTTTAACATTCAAGGTCAACAGAATTAGAATTTGGGGGTGGAATTAGGTGTCAGAGTAGGGCAGAAAGCTTTAAAACTGGTTGTACCAGTATTTCTGGGCAGTGATGAAGGTATTAGGAAGTTTGGATGTGCAGTTGGGTTGTTACATGTTGAAGAGATTGGTTTGCTGCTGCACCCCAGAGAGCCCACACCGGTTGTCTGGAAAGGACCCTCCCAACATGGGTACTGCCCACGCCAGCACCCAGTGCTCTGCTAAGAATAATGAAGGGATTTTGTGTTCCCTTCCCTTGGCCTAATTTAGGGTGGGGCAGTTTGGTCAGACGTCTGCTGCACCCGGCATGGCACTGGTGTCAGTGAGCAGTGTATGGACTGAGAAAACCCCACTGCAGTGTCTTCACTACAGAAGCTTGTCCAAGAGCAGATGGGGTGCAGGACAGTCATTCAACAGACATGGCAAGCAAGATTTTAACTTATGGAGAATTAATATTTATTCCATGGTAGTACCACCAGCAAAATGCAGGCTCTAAGACTTTTATTCCCACAAGGATTAGAGAGAGTTAAGGTAGAAGTGCCTCCTTCATCATCCCTGTTAATTTAAGTGAGCACCTGAAACTTGCATACCTTGCCAGCAGACCTAAGCCAGCATAACAGGTTCTGCTTGGAGTTACCATAGCGTCTTGTTTAACCTAAAAAACAACAGAACCTGAAATTTTCTTGATGTGGCAAGAGGTTAATTTTGCTGAGCTGAAGGGCCTGCAGATAAAGAGGGATCTCATGACAAAGGTAAAGAGGCAGTTTGCAATGATGGAGGTCCTTAAATATGCTGGGAACGGTATAAGAAAAAAATTATACAAACATATTAACACAATACCTGTAAAAACTGAATGTAAGTCTTGTTGAAACAGGTTGTATTGGCAAGCCTAGAAAATGAATTCACTGGTTATATAGGGCTAGCAGCAATTCATTTACCACAATTTACAACACAGGTCTGTTTGAAAGCTGAATTAATCTTGGTGGGCTTAAAGGGAGTCTGCATACATACCCTAAGCAGTTGGATTTTTCTGAGTGATGATGAAATTGAGGATTTAAAGGGCAACTTTCAAAAATATATTTGTATTTCTGAATGTCTCAGCTGCTGATGGAGAACGAGTAGAAGAACTGTGATGTGTGGCCTGTTTTCAGCCTGATGTGGGTATGGGGCTGTGCCTCAGCCTGAGACATTACATACAGCGTCTAATCCTCTAAGCCATAAAATCTCACGTGAATAGCACCATTGATGAAGCTTGCAGGTAAGGGCTGCTTGTGTGAATGACTGCTTGAAGGACCCAGCCCTCTAATTTCAGTCTGTAGGGAACTTTCCTAGCTGTGTTTTGTGTAAAAACACCTAAAATCAGATCCTAATAACATTCCTGGCAGCCTTGCTGCTGTGGTGTAGAATGTATTGCTGATATTTAGCTGATGGCTTTGCCTGTGGAAAACGATGAACAGATTAAGGCTCTCAGTGGAGCTGATCCAATTGCACTGGGAGCACACATCGCTCCCAAATGTTGGTAAGGCTGAACTCTGGGACTGGGGATAGAAAACAATCTGTGAAAACACTACAAAATACAGTGAAACTGACCTTCCAGTCTCAATTTTATGCCCAAAGGAGAAGGCGGGAGGCAGGAAAGGGGGAAAGACTCTGGTTAATAAACTTGCGCTCACGATGTGAGTCATTCCTCCAGTGTCTGCAAAGAACCAGTTAATTTATCTGCCAGGGATAAATTAACACTGTAACTGCTTTGCCAGTCTAATTACCTTACAAGCTAAAAGGAAATGAGCAGTTGTTCCTTAATAGCTTTTTCTACAATGAACTGCTGCAAACATTGGCAGTAAAAATAATGGAGATGAGAGGCGTGCGTGGAGTGAGGCCAGTGTCTTGCCCTAAGTAGCAAGGTTTGTTCACTCCCAGAGAAACTGGAGAGAGGCAAATTTCATGCTGTAAGATGCATTGAATATACATGGCAGACAGCTGTCTCGGGTTAAGAAACTTGGAGAGTCTTCTTCCTTACCAAGTTTGCTCTGCTGCATACAAGGACTACTTAATTCTAAATATTTTACATGAATATGAGCTATTGACCATTCCAACCAAGAGATATATAAGCTGGTTGGTTTTGGTGGTTTTGTTTTTGTTTTCTTTGCCATTCCATATCTTCTTTCATTCAAGGCATACCTGGAGAGATAACTCACATAATTATTTGGACTCATATTCCAATACAGTACTACGTCTTGTTTTTTTTTTTTTTGTCATGAAACAGTTTTTCTGGTGCACTCAGGGAAAGGAATATTACAACAAATACATGCCTGGGAAATTTGAAGGCTTCAGAGAGCCAAAACTCTAATTCTGTGTGTCTTTGCTCTTCTTTGAAAGTTTCAAATGATGCCACAAATTTGGTTGTGAGTACTAGCTGTGGAAAATAATCAATGGCTATAGTGTGTGGAACTCAATCTGGAGACAGTTGACAGGTAGTCATTTGTCACGTGATAAGCTTATCACTAGATGTTTCTCTAGGCAGAATCAAACATTTAAGTATTGTTATAAAGACCTCTGCAGGTGGGATTTTAAATTTTAGGCTGAAAATCTCACAGGATTTAAATGTCACAGTACTAAAATGCTGCAATATAGGTAAAGGAGAGGTGAGCTTTTTGGAGGCAGTAGTTGAAGCAGAAAGAATCAAGAAACTCACACTGGGAATATTTGTATCTGCAACTTCCCACTCAAACCCAGTATTTACTGTGAACAGGCTTTCAGAGACTGTCTACTGTGACAGTTGCTTGAATTAAACGCCGATTATTCATTTCTTAGTCACCAAAAATGTCTGATAGTGCATCAGTTTCTTAGCAATTGTACAGCTGGTTAGGGAAAAAATAATCAATACAACACCTACTCAGCAGAATTTATTGATTTTTAGTCAAAATGAAAATGTTATGCAGAAATGGTTCTGATTCAGTGGAAGCCACAAATAGGTATTTTCTCCTGGGACCACTGTACTTGATGAAAGGGGCTGATACAGCTCCTCTGCCAGAGGCTGCTGCCCCAGCTGAGCTCCTGGTCAAGTGCTCCCTAAGGCCCTTCCTGCAAAATCAGTCCTGGCAAATCAAAGGGGTGGATGGGGAATAACGAGCTTGACTGCTTAAATGAGTGAGGGAGTGCTCAGGTGGGAAAATCCTGGGTAACAGGATCCTCTTCTCTCTGTATGGCTGGACTTGGAAAGAGGACCCTCAGTGCCGGTGACACTTGGGTGTCCATGAACCAGGTTTGTTTTTGTCTTTAATTGACTCCAGACAATTTGTTTCATTGGTTCCTCTGTCAGGTACCCAGGGTCACACCTTGGGAGTTTCCAAGCCCCACATCTCTAGGGCGCTTTGGTCAGTTCTTTGGTGGCATTTGGTGGACATGCTAAATGTTTTTTACACTGACAGAGTTTTGAATTGTGCTGGAGACAAAACTGTTTCAAAAGGTTGAAGTCTTCTGCATAGAGGAGTCTGATCTCCCAAGATGTCTCTGACTGTTTTGAAATTAAAATGATATTTTGACTGAAAGCGCACTAAAAGGCAGGCTCAAAAAGTGCTGGAAACTGAGATATAAGGTGATTCTTGAGCAAAGCAGGCAATTTTACTTAGCTGACATAGTGTTGAAGGAAACTGGAAGGGTAATGAAATGAGTTTGGAAACTCTCTTCTGGGAAAAATAATGTCAGCAAGCTTTGGAAAAGCTTACAGACTTTTCTGGTACCCTCTACCACCCCTCTTCCTCCTGTGTTATCTCTCTGAAGTAGGAAGAGGAAGGTTCAGGATGCAGTAATCTTCTCAAAAGCCTTTGTGAAGAATGCATTTTGGGGCAAAGAATTGAATGTAAGCAATAGAAAGCCAGTTTGCCGTGAAATGGCTGGAAATACAGTGGTGACACCTCTAAATTTCTTTATTACTGCAGAATGTTTGAAATACAGAGCCTTCCTGTGCTGTGCCAGCAGGGCAGTGGGTCACCCACACTGTGGTTTTATGGTAGCATGTGGCTTCTATATGAAGGGAGTAGTATATCACAAATAAGGCCAGCAGATGATTTTATCCTCAAGTCTCTCATTGGTGGCAGTAATTCAAAAGATTAGACATTCAGATTTTGAAATCTGGAAAATGTATGAGATTTGAGGTAAAAATACTGGAATCTTGTAAAGAATTGCAGAAAGAACTGTGTTTTCAACTTGTGTTTAAATCTATTAAACATTATGATGTAACCTAAGAAAATGCATTAGTCTCCTAATTCTATATTTTCAGTAAAATGTGGTCTTAATTTTTTGCTTTTGTTAATTTATTTTTCCAATTCTTGATTTGTGTGCCTATTAGTTAGCCTTTTGTATACTCTCTGAAACAACATTTGCTGATTTCAAATAATTTGGCCAGGACAGAGTAAGGAATCACAGGAAAAGGGGATTTGATGGGCAAGAAATCTGTCTGCTGGATTTTCTATCAGAGATCCAACATTGCCTGAGAAAGCAGGGGTAGTTAGAATTTGTAGTTAGAATTTCAACAACAATATTCTGTGAATTGGGCTTGTTCCATGACCCTAAATTGGTCAGATACAACCCAAAGTATCTCCTGTTAGTTTTAAATGTGCTGGAGATTTTTATAATCATCCCAACACTGGGGGAGAGGGAAAGAAGAAGACTGATTGCTAGAGAATTAAATTATAGCTGAGTATGATTGATTATATCTGTATTTTTTCACTTTGTTCATAATGTATTTTTCTCTTAGAATAGTTTGTCTTATGTGCCAAGATGTCAGGAAAATGTTTGTTCAGTGTTATGAATCTTATTTTAAGCTAGAAGAGGAGATGAATAAGTAATACCAAGCCTGTATTAACTTTTTATATATGTCCTTAGTTACTGAGGACTTTCTTACAAAGCTGGATCATTCATACCTCCAGGGTACATTGGTGTGATACACTTTTAACCATTATCTGCCTCGTGCACAAACATTTTGAAGATTATTCTGCAATTTTTAGACCATTTTACTAATCTGTGGAGCTTTCTTTGTATATATATATATACACACATATATATATATATATATATATATATGCATACGCACACACACACATATATATCCACTACCTTCTTTCTCAAAAGACAGGAATAGTCTCAGATTCCACAGTGTAAGAGGAGAGCCACCATTCTTGGAGAATGGAGGCAGTGAAACAAAAATTGAATGAAACTAGAATATAATGTTATTAAAGTTGGTCAAAATCCAAGTAATTCATTATTACTGGCTAAGCTATTAGTGGCATTGCATCTGGCATGCTGGTTTATACAAGTGTGCTGTCCAGAAACTTCCATTACCTTGTGGAGTCAAGAGTTGTTATATTACAGTTCTTCATCTTAGAAGGTGGTCATAAGAAAGTTAAGTGCTGAAACTAGAAGAATTATACCAGAAATAAAATGCATAAGGTCATTGAAAATGCTTACACAAGCGTGTGTGGTTATTTGGTTATAAAAAGCCTTTTATTTAGTAAAATATCTGCTGTTTAGGAAAGGCTTGAATTCGTGTAAAGGTTTCTCTTGGACTTAAAATCTATTAAACAGTTTTGTGAATAATTACTTGTGGTAAATGTTATTGACATTGACTCATAGGGTCTGATGTACATTGGTTTAATGTTCCAAATAACAGGTCTTAAAATCCAGATCCTTCTACTTTCAAGTGTCCCTAATGCCCCAATAAATTAAATCTCAGATTAACACTTCATTGAATTAAGGTAATCAAATACGTTCTTTAGAATCTGCACAACTCATAAAACAGTTCAGCTGTGTTTTTCAGAGATAATTAGAAATTTAGAAACTTTGAAAATCTGGAGTCTCACTTTCTCATGACTTCTGAAAAACTGGTTAGTTTCTCTCCTTCTTTTTCTACTTTTCTTTTTCTTTCTTCCTGTATCATCATTCCTGAGCATTGCTGAGCAAAGATGGGCGCAGTGCTGTTTGTGTGTCTGCTTGTTTTCAGGAGCATCCCTTGCTCCACTTGCATTGTGGTGTGTGTGTCGTAGTTGCGGTTTAAGGATCTATCTTCAGTAGGATCTCCTTTCTCTGTAGGCGCTTGTCTTTAGTGTGAGGAGACCCAGACTTTGGATAAGAACAAGAAAATCTGTCTTCAAAAGAGAAAGGTGTTAAGCCACAGCAGAGGATGACAGACTTTTCCCATGAAATCACTGTATTGCACTATGCATTACGTGCTGTACCTCTACCCCAGGTAAAGAAACCTTCTGTGAGGAGGAAAACTACTGAAAACTTAACATTAGTGACTATGTAAATATAATATGCTTTATTGGGCAAGTCAGTTCAGAATTTCACAAAGTGTGTTGTGCTAGAGAGTGGTGGAATGCCATTTCACTCAGGCATGGCATGGAAATTTCTGTGTAGAAATCATAACAAGGCCCTCTGGAAATGTTCGTTTCGCAGCCTATAAATAGGTGAAACCACCAGCCCCGTAAAGGGTTACTAGGTTGCTGGCACTTTCTGGGCAGGCAGGGAAGTCATAAAGTGAGGATTTCATTACTTGGTTGTAGAATTGGAAAGAGAAAAAACATTGCTTTCAGAACTGAGGAGGAGAACTGAGTAAGAATTCAGTAAAGACAAGAGGAGCAGAATGCCTTCAGAAGACCGGGAGTGGAGGCTCCATGCGTGCTGTCTGAATGCTTTTGCTTGAAGGTTTGAGAGTCCAGCTAAGTGAACAACAGAGAAAGATTTTACTCCTTCAGAAAGATTCTCTGAATTCATGTCACAGACAATGCCAGAAGGTTGGGTGCTCCTTACTTGTTGAGACACCAAGTCTTTGAATTTGATCAAACAAGAGTTTACATTGGAAGGGATCTCAATATCATTAGTTGCACATTGAAATACACTTTACATTTACTTTCATTTCTAATAGACCTATAGCCTGTGTAAACCACTAGAACCTGTGATTATGCTTAATGGCTTGAGCTTCTGGGATTTTGGAGTGACTTTAATTCTCTTTTTTGTTACTTTAATATTAACTAAATAGAGTACATCCATGGCTGGTTGTGAAACAAGACCAGTTCGAAGCACTAACGATGTGTTATTGGTTTGACTGGTGTCCATGGATCAGGACCATGAGTACAAAGGCAGCATTTGCCCCAGTATGTCTGCTCTTGCCTGTTTTGGAAGAAATGCTCTTTCTCAACTTCCTGAGAGGAGGAATGACTTTGCACAGATCAGTTTAGGTGCATGGACATAAGGCTTATCAGCAAATGCAGAAAATATTTGACTGGTGGGGTAAATATTAGATGTAAAAGAGCAGGCAAAGCAGAATAGATAATAAAAAATAATTGTAATATAACTTGTACAATAAAAACTCAATAGGGTTTTTCAGAGGACAATGAAAATTAGTGTTGTAAAAGTGGCAGACAGGAATCATACTCTCTGCAGCGATTCACATAAATCTCTTTACTATGATGGCAAATTCAATGTAATTTTCTACTCATTTCTGAAGCAGCTTAAGATTTAGATTGAGAGCTCCATTTACTATGAATAACATGAACTTGTTCCAACTTAGAAAACAATTAAAGATAGTGTTACTGATGCCTCCAAATCTTGGAAATATCAAAATATTTCCAACATTTATTGTTGGGTAGGTAGAAAAGAGTAATATGGTCTCTGCAAGAATATTTTTAAGACCTCATTTAAACAGCACTATGAATATACAAAAATGTAACAAATGCACTACAACAGGTGATTTGGGTTTAACCTGGCCTACTTCTGCTTGCAGTTGCTACAGCTAATGCTGCTGTTTAGAAAACACCATTTTCCTGTGATTTTGTAGACAATAAGAAGCAAGACTTGCTTTCAGCTGCTTTTCTAGATCACAGGCATTTTAAATCAGGGGATAAACATATTCCTGAAGTAGACTTGACTAAAGATTTTGCTTGTCTTTCTGCAGATCTGAAAAATAAGTTTTGGAAATCATTCTGTCAGCTCTCAAAACATGGAAATGTTCAGGTACACCTTAGCAAGAAAGATGTTTAACTTACTGTGAACAGGATCAGGAAGTATTTTACGGCTCCTGTAAGTTATTTTTGTCCACTAGGTAAGGGTTCAGTAATTAAACTTTATTTATTAAGGGTGAAGAAGAGACTCTTTCAGTGATTGCATAATGCTTCTCTTCAACAGCACATAGTATGTTTTCTGATAGTCTTAAAATAGTCATATCCTGACTGTGAGATGTTGGGAGAACTTCTATAAATATGTTAGACCATTAAAAATCTGATGATTAATATTTGTTTGTAAGTGTGCCTATCCACAAACACATTATTGCCCGTGTCTGTACACCTCTGGAATATGTGACTGTCTTCTGATTTCAAAAAATAAACATGTTAGGTTAATTTAATCACCTTCCCTGAGAAAACAGTGCAGATTTCAGACAATTCTACTGTTTACTAGAGCTTCCAGATTCTGTGGAGGTTGGACACTGTGTTTGTCTGAGCAGTGCTCTGTACTGACAGACCAAGGAGAATGTGTTTACATGCTGTGAGAGTACTGGTTGCAGAAATTATGTAATTTTCTGACCTGTAAAACTGTATTTGCTCGATTATTCAAAGTCTACAAGTACTGCATTCATATCTACTGCTGGAGTAGCTGAAAGACTACTTCCCTAGAGTAAACTGACTTAGACAATCTCTGGAAAATTTAGAATCAGTACAATCATAGTTTATAACTTTAATTTATTTTGCATATCTAAGAAATGGATTTTTTAAAAATCTAAAATGAGTAAATGTTTCTTTGAGTAATAGATAATTGTATTTGAGAGTATAAAACTTGCATTTGCCAGAAAAGTACCTGACTTGTTGAGAAACATTTTCCTGAAAACCTTCTTAAATTAAGCTTTGTCAATGAAATAGGTTTTTGTAGGGGAATGAACAGTTTATTGTCTGGGGTGGATATGACAAAAAGGACATCTCACCTCACAGTAAGTTTAGGCAACAACAAAGGCTTTCCATCAAAGTTTATAGACTTTCAGCAGATTCAACTAGTATCTATCATTAAATCATTAAATGCATGTACTGAGTTGAACTCTGGAAGAGAGCTGGTAAATTATTTCCTGGGATCCTTTTAGCTTTGCCTCCTGTTTTTCATTCTTTCCCATCACCTCACCACCCTCTCTGCTCTCCCTGTCCCTCACGAGGATCTGGTCATTAGTCCTCTCCAAAAAGGAGCGAGCTTTTCTAGACATCCCTGAAAAATCTGTGCCACATTGGTTATAGCCCTGAGGTTTCTGTGTCACAAGCAATGAGTCAACTACTAAATCAGGTTATAAAGCACCTCATGGAGCTGGTTCTTGTCTAGGTTTTGTTCATGGGTATGTTTTCCTCTCATTGTCAGACTGAGCATGGAAATCCCCAGATGTGGACTTTCCTCCCCTGAAATGTGAGCTTTCCTACCCAGCCCATTTGTGGAGTCAAAACCACTCAAGAGCAACCCCCTCGAGACAAACCAGGCAGTAACTACTGGCTCATTCCGAGGGAAAGTAGATTCAGAAACCAACCTTTAAAGGCCATGTGGATTTGAGATGGGATGGACTAGCCAAGATGAATTCAGCTAGTACTTAACTAGCCACAGAAATGTGTGTGCTGCTGGTTACCTGGAGTGTGGCATACCCCTTCTAAAGGAACTTGTCCTCAGGTGGTTTTCATTTCAAAGAGAGAAGTGCTCATGGCTGACAGACAGTATCTTGTCTAAGATGTCATTCTTAGAGTCATGGCTTTCTGCCTCAGGGTCAGGTTTTGATCCATTTGTTTCTGTCTTTGAAAGAGCGTGACAAAAAGAGGGGGTAACCAGGGCAAGCATGTACATTTGAAAATACATTCCAACGCATTTTTATGTTATTCATTAATGCGAGGTGCTTTGCCCACATTTCACCAGGTGGTATCTGGCTTTACTGAGAGGGTTCTGTCAGATTTTAGCCAAATTGTCATTTGCTGGGCACTTCTGATCTTGAAATTAGGCTGAGCGGCCTATAATCCTCTCACAGCATACCTAGCAGCCTTCTTTGGCAGTCAGGTAACACACATGCTTTCTGTGTGTTTGCTAAAGGTTTTGAGATTGCTTTGTACTATTTTAAACAATAGTATCTTGATATTCTTTAGACTTGGTTTCAGTGCTTGGCACAAATTATGCTGCATTTAATCAGCAGTTCCTGCGAGTTCATCTTTGTTCCTTTACAATGTAAGTTAATTCCCAATAACACTACTTAAAATAATAGCTCTTGCAAAGGCAGAAAAAGAACAATCTCTTTGAAAAAATCAGGATAACTGAGAATGAGCAGAAGTTTACTCCTTGATTTACAAAAGGAGAAATAAAATTTGATGTATAGTTACTTATTTAATCTCTAACTGGACATAGGCACTAATTTTCTAATGAGAATACATGCACGTTAATAGAAAAGTTTAAAAATAGAATAGAAATATTTACGGATTTTTTGATCAACCAGTCTGGTTCTTTTAACCAGTGGCTCAAAAGTAATAACAAAATAAGCATGTTGCACATTACTTATGTAAAGCTTTTAATGCTGGCTGGGGAGTGCTTAAAGAGGAGGAGGAAGAGGTTATACTTGCCTTCAGACTGGCAGCAGAGTCTAGTGCAGATAACTCGAGGACTTCCACAAATGCTACTGGTATGTTCTTAATGGGAAGCTACACTGGAGAGAAATTAAATTCAGTTTGGATTTATATTGTATTTTCTCTCCCTTCTGAACATGCATCCTGGAATCTGGCACTGTCTGAGAGGACAAACTGTCTGAAGGACTCAAAATGGACATATAGGGATCAATCAGATACAGGTTGCAGAAAAAAAAAAATCACTAAAAATTAGTCATTTGAACCACAGCCACATCAAGCCTTTCCCCTTCTTATAGGCAACCATAAATCCATGGAGATTAAACTATCCTTCCCTTCTCAAGTTCTGCCAAGAAGTTACACAAAACTTCCTGATCAGCATTTTTCTTGGTACTTTTTGCAAAGCTTGATGTTATAACTCATCTTTATTTAAGCTTGGAATAGTGCCAGAAGAGTTGTATCTCAGTCATTTGAGGAAGCAATTTCTGACACTTGCCCAGTCCAAAAGGAAATAAAACTTCAAAAAAATTTATTTGCAATGTCCAGAGAGCTCCTTGTGATTGCAGTCCTTGCAAAGGAGAGTGCAGAGGCTGCTTCCTGCTGGTGCCTCAGGAGAACACACCACCCTGATGGTTCAGGAAGGGTGGAGCTGAGGTGGCACTGTCACCCTCAGCATTAACCCCGGTGTGGCTGGCCTTCAAGGGAGGGAATAAGGTTTTACTAAAGCAGATGGTGAAGTCCAGCTTCTCCTGCTCTGCTTCTTGCACCTCCATCCGAATCCTCTGATATCCTTAAAATCAAAGGGAACTGATGAAAAGTCTGCCTAGAACTTTCTAAAATCCTAATTGGACTTCTTTCAGGTCATATAGCACTGACAGCTGGAAATGCCCCTGGTTTAATCTTTTTTTGACTCAATACAAGTGCATCAGAGGCTGCTGGTACCTGGAGGAAGGGACTCCTACGCATCTCAATGAGCTGTGTGATCAGAATACAACAGCACGGTGTGCTTGGGATACTCAGACCCTCAGAAACAAAGACTACCAGTGTGGAAAAGGCTCTCGTTGTTGAGGAGTCCTAGCCAAGCAGCTCTGCAGCTTTTTGTAGGTAACATTTTCTAGCTCTTACGTTTTATGACTGATGCTTAGGCACAGTAGAAGTGGCCAGGGTGTGAAAAGAACAAACAGTTCAATGTCAAGAGCAAATCATGTGGCTGCGAGTCAGCCTGCTTGCTTGCTGCACTGGAAGTGCAGCCAGGTTAAAGCTGGAAATTCCCAGTTGGGACATAAAATTAGAAACTGTTTTGCACCAAAAATAGTGGAGATGTGAAGAGAGACAGCCATCCACTGCAGCAGGGAAACCCCCTGCATTCTTGAGAGGGTTTCAGGAAGGTGGAAAATCAGATTTTGTGATGAAGGTGAAATGGCAAAGGTACCTGGAGGTTTCAGTGCTGTCCATCAGGGATCTGGAGCTGGAGGCAGCTATAGACCAAGCCACCCTGCTGTGCTGCCCACACCTGCCTCCATGCTTTCTCTGGCAGCAGCCCTTTCCCATCGGTCACCCCAGTCCCACTGCCTGTGCCTGCTGCCCCGGGCAGCCGCCGGCACACAGCGGCTGCTCGCAGCAGGGCCCAGTCAGGGACTTGCTGCCAAAACCTGTTTTACACAGGCACATTCTGGCAGAAGAAAGTCAAAGAGCTTTAGGGATGTTTATTTTTACTTCCACCCTCCTTCTTGCTTAGTTTTGGCAAAGGTATACGCTGCACTTGCTTTAGCAGAGGATTGATGAAATGTAGCCTTCCCTTCTGGACGTTATGCTGTTCTCCAGGCAGCAGGACTCACTTCTGCTTTCTCTCCCTGTTTAACAGTTAATGATCTGGAAAAAAAAAACAAGGGGTAAGGTGACATTGGCAGCCCTGCAGCTCCCGGGGGAGATGGGCTCTCAGTGGGAGCTTGTGCCCTCTCTGGCTGTCAGGGGCCAGGAAGTTAAAAGTAGCTGCTGGTGCTCCCATATAGCAGCCACCTCTCATTATATCTTTTATCCTTGAGACTGGGATGGGAAGGCAATACTGGGAACTGCAGAATATCTTCGAAAGCCATTCTGAACAAGGCAAGACTTAATTTGCCATTCTGGACTTTCAGAAGATACATCATTTTCTCTCAGAAAATGTATGCTCAATAGATATAAACAGCCAGCTGCTGTTCTAAAACTGTCACCTCATCACAACTGCTTGGGTATCAAGAATGTCAGCAGTACAGCAGGTCGATGAGAGCAAGGGACTTTTCCTCCCACCCTGGATAAAGAGACCATGATCACATAATGATATTCTGATTCTCTAGTTTATAGCAGAGAAAAGAATCAGAGGTAGCAAGAAAGCATAGTTCAGTTTCATACTCTCAAAAATGTTTCAAGTGTATTTATTTTTTTCAATAGGGTGAATTGCTACAAGATTAGAGTTTTATTTCTTCCGTGAATCCAAGTAAATGTGAAGCACTGATTTAAAAATAAATAAGCATTGATTCCTTTAGTCACTGTCACTTTAACACTCACAGTGGCAGTGCTGCTTGGAGAAGGTGAACAATATACTTTGCTGGCTTTTAAGTCACACAGCAGAGAAGACAAAGCTCTTCCAGCTCAAATTCTTGATGGTGCATTGCAAAATGATATGATAATTACATCACGTTGAGCACACGTTCACAAAGTCAGCAGCTCAGTTTTGCTTAGCTTGCAGCATGCCATGGGCATTTAGGGATGATTTTTCGTTTGCTGGTAAGATGGAATATTTTACACATCAGTGTGGCTTTGGGACTGTAGTCTGGAGCTAATCAGGAGGTATCTGCATGGTATCTTCTGTTAGACCTTCTCCTTCTGCTCCTTCAGCCAAATCATACCTGTATACTCCCAATACTAGTATTTCAGGTTTGGTATCAGTCTCTTTGGCTATCCTTTTGTTTCTGAGAAGAGTTCTAGTGCATTTTTTTACAGAGGAATGATCAAGAAATGCAGTCCCTAGGCTTCAAAAACATAAGAATGTTGTTGGTTCAGGTGCTTCACTTCAGAAAGTTGAAACCACAGCAATTCAGACTTCTCAATTTCCCTGTGTCCCATCATGTGAGACACCTTCAGTTGGGTTATTTGATCTGGAAGGGCAAAACGCTTGCACAACTGGTCGCTGGTGGGAGGGTGACATGAGGAGGCCCCGGCTGGTGTGTCTGCAACCCTGGCAAAAGACGTGTGGCTCAGCGATGAGCGATGCTGCAGTGGGGCTGGCGGAGAGGCTGTGGCACAGTGCTGCTGCCAGGGTACCAGTGGTGCTGGGAGAAGAGAGCAGGGCTGCTGCTGCCAGGCAGGTCTGATCTCTGGACACGGAGCTGAGTGGGCCCAGGGGATTCGGAGTCAGATTTGGGGAAGATACTTCCTTACATTATGAATGGTGCTTGCTAAGTCAAAAGCTCTTCAATTAATTCCCAGTAACCGTGACCCCAGTTCAGGAACAGCACCCATGGATGCTGCTGGGACTTGATTGCACACTCACTACTTGTGCCAGCAGGTTTCCTCACAGGAGCAGTCCCTGGTAACTGTGGTAAAGGATGTGGGCAAGGCAGGCTGGTTGGAGCAGCTCTTTGGGAGTCATTGAAAGCTTTAGGGAAGAAACTGTCCTGTCTTTGACCTGTCAGTGGAGGAGGCAGGGAGTAACTGTTGCTTAAAATGCAACTCCAAAATGCAGGAACCTGGTCTATTTTCACCTTTCACGCTCCTTAGGACGTGCCTACAGAGCACAGCTTATTCTGCTATGACCTGTCAGGTAGATAAAGTGGTACAAAGTCATTAAAGTGGGTACAGTATAAAGAGAGCAAGGTTTGTAAATAAAAGTAGTAGCCCTTGTTACAGCAACCAGTGTACTGGAAAATAAACAGAGAAGATTTCAGGTACTTGGGCCTTTTCCCAGATTGTCTGCTCCTTACACAACCACAGGCACAGACATGGTTACTACAACACTGTCGATGTGCTGTAGTAACACAGCTGTTCCCAGGTGGAAAAAGTAACACAGGTAACAAGCCCTGCAGTGGGTGGTTGTATTTAAAGAAACCTAAAACCCAAAAAACCCCAAACCAAATGAAAAAGACCCACAAGCAAAAAAAAAAAAAAAAACAAAAACAAAAAAACCCCAAAACACCACTGTAAATAAACCATATGAATTCTTCCCAGCTCAATTCGGATTTAAATCAGGATTTAGAGCAAAGTTTATCCTGCCACATATTACCAAAACACAACTTTGCAAACAAGTCCAAGTTTTCCATGTCCACTTCTGCAGAGCAGAAAAAAGCATAAGCTTTTCCACTGCACTGTAAAGCTGATAATTCCTTTTGCTGACTGATCAGTTACACAAGGCATGTACACCTGGATGCTTGGTGATAACTGGGATCTGAAGGCTCCATCAGTGCTCCTGGCTGCAATGAGGTGAGGTCAGGGCAGGCTGGAAAGTCCAAGCAGTCACTCTGAAAATTGAGTTTTGTACAGTGGTGAATAACATGTTCATACATTGGTTTTCCTGATGCTTCTTGTATATTCAGTGTTTTATGCAGTGTCTGGATTTCATGCTGCCTTGAATGTCCGTATTGCCAGTTCATCGATATGCCGCAGGAATTACAAAGGATGAACCTGGAAGGTTTTGACCGCTGGCTAGAATGTTACTGGCATTCAGAGAGGAATATATTTTAGTAACACAATTATTTGTGAAACGGATAAAAAACCTCATTATCCAACTGATTGTCTGCAGCTTGGTGATCAAGGAATCCATTGAAATGTGCGAGGTGATTTGTGCTTTACAACACCATTGATTTAGTCTGGCTGCCAAATTTGGGAATGAATGCTGTAGCCATTTGTGCATGTTTCATGTTTTCATAGCTGTTGATCTGGAGATGTAGATCCAAAAATCAAAAACAAGTCTTTAAATTTGGGAGGACTGGGGGAATACCGAACTCCATGGAGCAATGATGAAAGACTAAAATGCTGGATGCCATTCAGCCATGCTTGTTAAGGCAGACTGTGCCTTTGTTCTTGGGGGCTATTTTCTAGACTTTTAAAAAATTGCTTTTACTTTCTTCCAACAGACTGGCAAGGAAATATTTCAGAACTACAATAGCCTACCGGTAGTATTGACTTTGAATTGAATCTAGTTTCTCTATTTATTTGAAATAACAAGGAGGTCATTAACTGTGAGGTTGGTATTGGGCTAAGCAAACTGACTAAGAAGTGGTTACAGAGAATACAAAAAACATCTCCTAAGCAAAAAAATACTTCAGTTGTGAGGAAAAAAGTCTTGGCTTTTTAAATTGGCTGTATAGACAATAGTTCTTTTAGGACACTTGACTGAAAAGTTGCTTATTTGATCTCACAAGAAGATGGAAAATCTTTCAGCACAAAATCCTGAGCCATTAGGAGATTTGGATTAGGAAACATTTCTGTTCTGAGAGTAAGGGAATACTGCAGCTGAGATTTTTATTCTACAAAGATATATAAAGGGCTAGCGGCAGAACATTGTGCTGCTGCATTGGCAAGGTGACAAGATTTGAAAGTGGCAGATTTTAAATAAATAGGTGGAAATGCAATTACTTAAAATAAGTTGGGTTTTGTCTCTTTTTATTTCACTATTTTTCTCACTTTCTTTCATTATTGCTGTTAAGGACTAATCACACTATGATTTGTACTGCAATCTGTAAGAATAATTGGTCCTGCTTTAAAGCACATCCTATAAAAGGACCACATTACAAGGCATTGATAGGAGAGTGCTAAATCCATTCTTGTTTGGTGTGCAATACATCACTGGTAAGACACAGTCCCTATTTCGAGAATGAGTTTCTGTGGTTTTGATTATTTATTCTGAATGACATTCTGCAGCAATTTAGGATCATACTAGAAATCAAAGACAGGACTGCGTCATTAATGCCTGAATTTGTGTGGAATAAAACAGCTTCAACCTTTTTCAACCTTTAACTGCCCTTTAATATTTTTAATGTATTTCCTATAAAAGAATGAAAATTAAGAGTAAGGATATGGATACATGCAAAAATTGTTTTTGCTTTAAAGGTTCATTTTTCTCTACCTTCCTCTTAAGTGCAAAAACTACTCATGGAGCAAGATTTGGGGTTTTTTTAAAGGGGGGAGGGGTAGACAAAGCAGCACATGGTCAAGTATTAACTACAGTAAAGTCAGAAACCACTTATCCAAGCTGAAGAAAGGCTGCAGGCATAAATTTGTTTAATGTCTGCTGCCTTTGGCTGCAGGGCAGAAGGGAAGTTGCTCTTCTTGGAGGGTTTCTGGTGAGCAGGCAGCCTCTGAGAAGGCTGGGAAAACTCTGCAGCTTCTACTCTGTGAGAAAGGGACTGCCTCGAAACAAATGAGCACCCATGAACTCCAAGCCATGCCATGGTGAATAAAACCAACTTACATGCCCAAGGACATGAGGGGAAATAATTTAGCTGCTTATACCAATGTAAGGGTCCTAGATAACAAATAGAAAAACTGGAAACACTCATTTATGAATGTAAATTCAATAGAGATGGCATTGTTGGAACTTGATGGGAAATCCCATCTGATTGAAATCTTTAAATCAGAGGTAAAAATCTCTTCAGAAAGGTTTAGTGGACAGAAGGGGAAAAGAAATGGCACTCTGTGACCAAAAATAACAAAAGGACATGAATATTTACTAGTGACAAAAAACAAAGAAATTATCTCATGGACTGATTTCCCATTGTGAAAAGTGCAAAAGGGAGTAGGAATGTCTCTCTGTGAGAGGAAAAAACCCTACTTTTTATGAGGAATAGGTGACTGGCTCTTTCAATTACTATCTATAATTTATAGGAGGAAAAGGAAAATTGTGGGTTTTGTGGAGACATTAATCCAAATGTCATATGTTGGTAATCCCATGCTGCCAGTCCTGAAACATCTTCAGAACCACTAGATAACATTTTTTTTTCCTTAAAAATGACTGTTCCAGATATCAAGAAAACTCCAGATTTTGCCTTAGCAGAGGAGAGGAAGAACAGTAGTAAAAATTAGTGGTACAATAAATAAGAATGTTCATAACTCAATTACGTTTGTTCAAGAAAAACAAAATGCAAATTAGTAATTTTAGCTGATACAATTTCACAAAGTGGAAAACAATTCTGAACTAAGTAATTTGGAGGAAAAAATGTAAATTGTAACTGTAAAATGTCTCAGAATATTTTACAGGCTGCCTAATAAGCCATAACTGGGAAAAAAATAAGGGTAGATTCATTTCAAGAAAAACAACAACATCCTGGCTGAGAAGGAGCTGTTAAAACAATAACCCTCCTTTCCATGAATATAAAACAAGAATGGGGAAGCTGAGAGTAACAAATACAGGACATAAATTGCTAGCTGGAAAAGCTGATACACCTTTTTCCGTAGGATAAGATACTAATAATGTGGAATAAGGTAAGATGTTAAACACTTCAGCCCTAGGTTTTCCTAAGAATAAAAATCCACCTTCCCTTCTCAGACCAGCTGTGCTCCTGGTCACCTGCTGGTGCTGTTGGCAAAACAAAATCTTGGTCACTAACAGCAGAGAAAGGACTTAGAGATATGTATAGATACAAATAGATGCAATAGCTATTATGTCACAGAGACATCATAGCTGTTTCATATGAATGTATATATATATATACATCCCCTCTGGTAATAAATTGGGAGGGGGCTAAATTGCAGCTAAACATTGGAAAATGCATACATTTCCCTCCAGGAAACGTAGCAGGCTGAGAGGCTGTTGGGGTGTGTTGTTGTGGCCACCAGGGAATCCCTGAGGAAGGAGAGGAGGAAGCTACATCTCAGAGCCCTTAGGATTTCAGTGGGCACTCCCAACCATAAGTCTGTTGGATCTTAGTCATAGGAAAAATAGCAGGAACCATGATGGGGGGACTGGACTGATAACAATTTGAAAAGAATGTAATGAATGTCAACAGATTGGTGGAAAGCATTTTCCTATTAAACTTGAGAGGTTTGTAATGTTGTTAAAAAAGGTGGCTCATATATATTATAATGTTGCCACTGTATATTTAGAGTTGTAGAGTGACCTTTTTCCCCTTGGATAGTATTTGACACTTGTGTAGAAATTGGGAGTGATACAAAAGCAGTATAGCACACTAACATAAGTAAAGCCTCCTCCAGCTGGGTAGTAATAAAAATTATTTCAAGTGCAGTCTCTGTGTACTGGCCTTTTCCTTGTAATGTTTCATCAAACTCCTGAAAGGCAGCCTCTGTAGAGACTAAGTCACTTCTGAAAAGAATCAGTTTGAAAATTGTGTCTTCAGTGTCCCTGTGCAGCTGGTCTTCCTCAGTTAAGCAGAGAAAACCAGACCTTCCCAGCTATCAGTAAAGACTAATGTATTGAAAATAGGAAAATATATCAGATGGTCTAAAAGTGGCATATGGGTAGGGACTTGACAATGTTAGCCTTATAGAAACATTTAGATATCTCCAAGGGCTATTCATGAATAATGAAACTCATTTTTAGGTTTCATCTTTGGAAAGTTCATAATTTTTCAGAGCTGTTTCTTGACAATGTTCTTTAGTGGTAATTATAAAAGAAGGTTACTGCTTGCAGCAGGTCCTAGAAAAAAAAGGCTTTAAAAATTGAATCGATCAATAGAATAATTAAGCAGTATTTAGTCTTCTTGTCCCTCACCCCATACATTGTGCTGATACTTAAGGCAATTACAGCAATTTCTGGCTGTAAGAAATGGAGCTTGAGATGCACTAAATTCTCATGTATTTAATAAGATTGAAGAATGCTCTAAAATGTTCAATAGCACACCCGCTCTGGTAATACTAGACTGCATGGAAATGTGATGTTTGTTCAGTGAGTTTGTTCATGAGAGCCAGAGTCAGTGGTTTAGGAAATGTCTGTGCTTTCAGAGTAAAGCATACCAGGAGAAGGAAATTTTGGTCAAGTCTATGGGGAAGAGTACCCATTATTACACTCACAGATGTCTCTTCTCAATAACAGCATGACCAGTCCATTTACACCAAGCAGAATGAGCTCTGAAAGGTTTTCTCCACCATCTCAGGTCTATCAATGAATTCTGTATTTGTTGGCCAAATTCATTGGGAAATCTTGGTTTTGAATGGAACAAATGAAGTGGCTTTGAAGACCAGGAGTCAGAAATGTTCTACATGAAAAATACTAAGGTTGCACGGAGAAAAACAATAGTTACCTGAAGTTCCTCTATAGCTTGTCTTAGAGTCTCACTTTTAAAGAAGAACAGGAAATAATTATCTTCTTTATTTTCAGTTATGTTGCTAGGTCAGTGCAGGTTCATCTGAAGTCTGTTTTTCACCAAGTTCAAAGTGTATTAGATCTACTCCTAATCCTTCCATGCTCCAATTTGCTCTTCCTGAGGCAATGGAACTGGAGCAACACACTTCCCCTTCATCAGGCTGTTTGTAAATGTAACAGTGCTTGAAGAGCAAATGCATTAGAATATTTTGCTGACTTGCTGGCAAAAACTATTTCCTCCTTTGGTAGTCCATCTGTCTCCCCTCATTTTTTAAGGCATGTTGCAAATTCCTCACCACCATTCTTCCCTCCCATGGCATGTACTCGGCCTTTGGTATTCCATTTGTCTCCCCTCATTTTTTAAGCATGTTGCAAATTCCTCACCACCATTCTTCCCTCCCATGGCAGGTACTCGAAAATGTAAATTTGATTTTACAGGAAAACTTGCTGTGCGGGAGAAATACACTTGGCACCTGCAATATCTCAGTATATATTCTGGGGACCAAAAAAAGAGCAGTTTGGTTTAAGAGTAGTGTGTTTCACCAAGTTCCTCCCCCAAGAGACATACTAGGAGGTGTAATCTTCTCTCCCTTTGGCTGAAGATCAGGACATCCTCTTTGCTTGTTCTGTCAGGGAGTCTCTTGCCAGGATGTACTGTGATCCTGCTGGGCTGCCCTCAGGTGAGATGGTCTTGTGGCAAAAATGTGCAGCACTGTTGGCTACAACACAGAGTGAATGTTTTTTGGATTTGTAAGTGATTCTGTCAGGTGGATGCTTTAAGTCCCAAATCAAAGAGGCACAAACAGAGCTGGGTTTTGTTCTACCCTGATAATGTTTAGGCATGTTCTCCATGGCAGGCCTTGGGATATGTTATCTCTCTGATTGCACAGTCAATGTTTCACACAGCCCTTGTGGCTTTTTTAAGTTACTCACTCTCCACATGCATGCAGCTATGGTGCTCTGAGAACCTTGTATATTTGAGAGTCAAGAGTGGGATGGGAAATGAAGAAACACAAACTTTTCCCTGAGTCCTTGGAAGCCAGCGCTTCTGGAAAGGCATCAGTTCTGCCCTCAAGTAGCCTAAGAGTCTTTGCCCTGGTGTACTGGGCAATCCTCTCAGGGACAGCTTTTCCTCCCAAGTATGTTCTCTGACTTGTGTAACTGAGCAGGTGGAGTCCAGCACCTTCCCACCTCCACTTGTCTGCAAGCAGGCAAGCTGGTGTCCGTGGGAGCGGGCAGATTGGCAGATTGGCAGAGATGATGCTTCTTTCTGAAGGGCCTTTTGAGGTATTTTGTGCTCTCCCTGAGCCAGGCTGTACTGGCAAGGTCCACATCATCAGTGTGGTTGTGAAGCACAGGAAACAGACACAAATACAACCCTAAATTGAAGACTTGGGATGAAGCGTAGCTTACAGCTCAGTTCAACAGCGTGGACATCCCTCCGCCTGTCACATTTCTGACTAGGGCTGCAACTGAGGATTTTGTTGCTTGTCTGTTTAAATACTGTGAAGTTATATGTTTACTTCTGTAAAAGAAATGACATAGTTTTACATGCTGCACGAAAAAAGCACAGCACAATCTTTGTGACACAATCGTGCTCTCCCCAGCTTTTCTACCAAAATTATATTACTACAATATCCTTTTAAAGTAGTATCATCTTCCCTGTGTAAGTGATGCCATTTTCTTTCATGGCTTATCCATGAAACAATTTATCCTGTCAACTCCTTTGGGGGTAAGTATTAATTTTCACCACTAAACAAAATTCCACACTTTGTGTATTAACAAGAAAGTAGCGTAATGGTCCATTCTTCCAGCCCCAGTAGCAGTGACCATCTGGAGACCTCCCCATTCAACTTTGGATGAACTTCAGCTGAAGTATGAGAGCCACTTTGGCTCCATACAAGCTGTTCCAAGCCTCATTGTTGCTATTAGCAGTTTGTCTTAGTGACAAGGCTGCATTTTGCCTATTGAAGGTTTGGTTTTAGTGATTCAGCGTGTTTCCATTGTCCACAATAGAGAGTAGATCATTCAGGCTCTTATGTTTCCAGTGCTGTGGATACAATAGCTCATTATCCTGGGGTGGCTTTTTTGTTGGGGGTTTTATGGGGGTTTTGGATAGATGCATAATAGATGCAAGCTCTTTTCAGGGGCAAGTTCTTTTCTTGATACCCACGCACAGTGTTTATTGCAATGGGACTCTATGTGGTTTTAGCCTTCAAAGCAAGCCGGGCATGGAATAGAGTGAGGGCTGTAACCCCAAGTTTTTGTTAAGAAAGGCTGTAGCTCCTCAGCCTGTATGTAGCATTGTCAATAGGTGATTGCATCTACATGATTCATCAGGGCACAGGTGAGACTTACGGAGGCCACACAGGAGAAGATGGATTTTATTGTCCTCTAAGTCCATTGGCAGCAGTGGCTTGGAAAATGATTGCAATGAGGGTAAAGTTATGGTGATAAGGGAAGTTGTTTGAAGGACACATTCTTTGTTTCTGATGACATGAAGCTGGGATTACTGTCAAAACAGTGGAGAGTTGGACTGTTACAGGAGAAACTGGAAAAGTCCAATAATTCAAATAGCAGTGATGAGAAGGAGTGCAGGGTCATGAACCTAGAGGCTTAATAATGAGATCCCAGCTCATACAGGAAATGGTTATCCACTGAAAGCCATGGAGGCAGAGCAAGCCCCGAGTGCACTGGTTAATCATAAATTGGCTCTCAGCTACAGGATGGTGTAATGTGGCTGAATAAAGGACAAGTGTGATTCCAGAGTGTTCTGGAGAAGAATTTTTCAGGAGTGGCAGGGAAATATTAATGCTGTTGTGCTCATAAACATGCACCTGGAATTGCCTGTACAATACTTGTCACCTATGTTGGAAGACATGGATTCACCTGGAGCAGGTGCAGTGAATGGCTACAGGGATTAGCATGCGGCACTCTAATATACAGGAATAAACTGTTCTAGCAGAATAAAGGCTAAGGAAGAATGTGCTCTATACAAGAATGAATTAAACACCTAAACTGAGAAGGCATGTTTAAACAAAACAACCAATATTGCCTTGAGTAAATAGGTGTGTGTGGCTTGGCTGTGATTTAAGTTTCCAAACAAAATGTTTTGAATATTAATAGGAGAAAGAAACAAAAAATACTTGTTAGATTTTAGTAATGGAGATGACTGTATGAAATGGTTATTATCTATATAGAGAAATCAAGACCACATGGTCCCTTTTGCAGTTTGTTCCTAGGCTTCCTGAAGTGCATTGTTAATAACGTGTTTTGATCTTTGTTAAACATGTATTTTGTGTGTCTGTGTCAGATATTATATGTGCCTGAGTAGCACTTACCTTGGCACTAAAAGCTGGTGAATGAAAGTCTTAAATACTCTGGTCTTGGAGTAAATCAAGTTGCCTCTCTGTTCAGAGAGGTACAATTCATAAAAGGTACCTACCTTCGAAGATTTCAACTTAGGAACATGAAGTCAAGGCCCCTCCTTCGCCAGAATAGTTCTGATGAGCTTTGTGGGTCCTTTCCAACTCAGAATATTCTGAGATTATGTGTGCTTCCTCATCCCCATGTCCTTTATCTCTTCAATCTTCCTCTCCCAAGTCTGGATACTTGGGAATGAGTCTGGAATGAGTTTTCAGCTTTTATGACACTTAATCCTTTCCCTCTTTTGTGTGCTTTCTACTTCCTGATATTTCTCAGCTTGCCTAGACAATGTTTCTGTGCTTCTCAGTGTCACTTCCCAGGCTGAAACGTCCCCTCCTGGGTGGCACAATGAAGTGCCCACTGCTTTTCCTCCATACACTGCAGGATCTTGTCTCCCCTTTGGAAGTGGCGCTAGCAGACAGCAACTGCAACCCAGCAGTTGTCCCAGGTCACGGTACAGTGCAGGCAGGTGCCCAGTCGCCGCCAGACAGTACTGACCACCCACTGCCTCTGCTCCTGCCCTTATCTCACACCCTCCTGCAGCAGCCTTTCAGACAGTCTGTCCTCTGCCCTTTCCTCTCCACCATAATGCACCTGGGGATCCTGGAAGGGGCCTGTAGCTGAGGAGTCCCCGCTGTGCCCCAGGTGTCTGATCTAGCACACATGGCAGTATCCTGTGCACCATGTGTCACTATCAGTGCAGCAAGGCAGGACAAACAAATCCTTTGTCCTTTCACCACTGGCTGTCACACACAGTGACATACAAGAGCAGTCTCTTCAGCTGAAAAAGATAAAATTTTCAGCTCTTTGAAGTCCATTTCATCACGTATTGTGCTGCAGACTTGGCTTGTGATTCCCTACAGCACTTTCACCCTTACAGTGTGGGTATCGGACCACAACCCAGGCTGTAAAATGGCACAGGACATGGCAAAGTGCCCTGGCTGTGTTCCTGCCGCTTTCCCTGAGTGCCCTGCACCCAGGGCTAAAGACACCTTTTACTGCTGTTCAACAGCAAGTACGTGAGGATGCCTGTGCTGGGTGGGAAAAACACCTTTCTTCTGCTTACAAAGAAAGCTTAGCTTGGGATCGCTTAATTGCATCTGGACATTAGTCAATCGGAGGTGTGGTGAGCTAATTAGGAAGATTGTGTTTTTCATTTGTTGCCTCTAACATTCCTGTAACTGGATACCTTCTTTTTTATTGGAGAGGCAGATGGAAAAATAACAAATTTAGATAAACCCTTTTTGCTCCTCTGGCTTTTTTGCTTATTTCCGTGCTCTCTCTGGTGGCATTGTGGGCATCAATTTAACGTGAAGTACAACTGCCATGTAACTCCAGCTGAGATTTTTAGGCATGATGTGCACACCTCTTCCTCCCTTTTCAGCTGCCCATCTGTATGCAGTGAGTGGTACTGCTCTCAGTATTCTGGGGGGCAGAGCTGAGGGGGAGGCCTGTGGGATTCCCCAGGTAGGGTACAAAGCCCATTCCCTATTGCAGCTTTCCACAGATGAGTTCCTGGGTGAATCATAAAACTCATGAAGAAATGACTAGCACTTTGAAAGTTTCATAATGAATTGGGAGTTATAATATTATAAGTGCATGATACCTGAAAACTAGAAATGCAGGAACAGAGAAGGAGCAGCACTTAGCAGCAGAAGGTTAAATTTTGCTTTGAATTTCTCCTTTTTATGAGTGCTCTTAAAGAGGGCGAGGGAAAAACTTGTATGTGGAAACTGCATAAAGTGCAATATCAGACGGCAATTGTATTTAAAAACATCTTAAGCAAAAGCTCTTAACAATTTTCATCTCAAAAAAAGCTTTTCCACTATACAATGTCCTTACAGGTTCTCATTACCTGAAGAAAAAACAATTTGCACCAAAACCCAGATTGCTTGTTTGCTAAAGCTCTAGCTTTTGTTTCTTTCAGGAAACGCTGGAATTATCTGGGCTCAATGTGTGCTAAGGTTACACCTACCTCCCACTGTGACCGTGCTGCAATGCCATGAAACTTCCAACTCTATTATTTCAGTGAACTGTTTTTCAAGACAGCTGTACAAAATGTTTGCATAGGCAGGGTTTTGGGTTTTTCCTTTTATTTTTTTTACCTCCAGACCTTCCTGCTCCTTGGAATTCCTGTGTTTCTGTAACAACGGGTTTTGGGAGTCTAATTATCTGGCATAGCAATTTTTCTGTTCATAACTCTGGAGCTGTGACTTGGCACTGGGAGCAGCTGCACAAAGCTCTGCTCACAACCACAATACCTATAGGTAGGCTGGGTATTAAGCTCCTTTGGGAACTGCTGGGGGCTCCAGAGTCAACTACCAGTTTTTCTAATATGAAGACAGAAGTCTCTTAGCTGTTCTCCTGCAGTGTAAGGAACTCTTGCTTACATCCTCTAGCAGCTTGACCAAACTGGTTCCTATGGTTTGATGAAATCCCAGCTTTAGAAAGGGGAGGGCAGAAAGAGCATATAGGCATACAGTCCCCAAAAATGCAAACAGCTAGAAGTGGGAGGACAGAAACCTTGTTGGGGCTGCTGTGAATCTCATAGCCAAGAAATTTAAGTATCTACCCAGGAGTTTGTTTTTTAAGTCTCTGCAATTGCTAATTCAACTGCTAACTGCTATAAATGCCAGGCAGAATGGGTGTCTGGTTGGTTGGTTGGTACCTCCCCTGCTGTGTATTTCCCACACAGCCGTTCCATGCTCAGAAATCGGCCAGCAGCAGAAACTCCGAAGGACCTGTGTTACAACAGGTCATCACTGTGATTTTCTGAATGCTCCTTCAGACGTTCTGCAGACTGGAACTGGAGCCCCATTTCAAAAAAGGTAGTGCAGATACAAGGACCCTCCACCTACCTCTCCTCTAACTATTTGGAATTACTCTTCTAATTCCATGGAGCAGGGATCTATGCCCTGATCCGGTTTTCCCATCAGGTATCTCTTTACATCAGAGGCAGTTTTAAGAGAAAGACTGCCAAGCATAAGCAGTGATCTTCCAGTAGGTCAGAAGTCAGTCTAAAATGAATTTCCAAGGGAAAGCACAGTCCTCAGCTTGTTCTCTTCTGCAACACTCCAAGATGCTTCAAGTCTCCAGGAATGCTCTGCACAACCAGGATTTTATATCAAACTCTAGCCCAAAGACACTGACCTTCTTCAGAAACAGCAAATGGTAGGTCTGGGTTTGGGATATGCACATCAAAGAGCAACTATTTTGGGTATATATCGAACTTGGATAACCTCACTGAGAGCTCTGGTCAGCAAGCTGCTACAAGACACACCTGCATGATTACAGCACACCTAAATTACTGAACGAGACATTAGTGAAAATATTTTGTTAGGATTCTCAGTTCATCATTACCCACTAATAGAAAAAGTAAGTTCCCTAAAGACTTTCCATGGAAAGTTCTATGTTCTATTTAGCTTTTTAAATGTGGGCTTTTTAGTTGTGTACTGTTTTAATCGTGTAGGAAAGGTATTGAAAAAGCTCACTTTGGCATATGGAAAATTCACCAATTCATCTGCAATTTTTAGAAATAAGGTTTTTCTTTTTTATATGGGTGACAATATGGTATATAACAAGATATAATTCTGGAAGATTCTTTATGTTTCCACCTCAGTAATTTTTCTCCCTCTATACCTTTTCCATCTCTGCATGCTGTAGACGATTATGATTGAAAGTGAATCTGATGCAAAACATCTACCAACTTCATCCTTCATGTTTTTAACTATCAAGAAATGGAAACTTGCAACATTGGAAACAGGTTAAGAGTATAGTAAGTCTTCCAGGCTACATGATGTCGTTTTGGAAATTCAGTTTGAATTACTATTGTGTTGAATGACTGTCCATGACAGAATAGATGGCATTATTCCTACAGAAAGTCACACTGAGTAAGATCTCATTCTTAATAAGTATTTAAGTGTTAATTATAAAGAACAGTGATGAAGGAAGAAGAAAATAAAATAACTACTTAAGTGCTACTACTACCACACATCCTTCCCCAGAAGATATCTGGAATTAATCAATCATTCTTACACAGCCATAACCAGAATAATCTGCATGATTTGTAAACCCAGAGGTTAGTTTCACCTTCTGCACAAGTTAGCTAGAAGTAGGGAGCATTTTTGGTTTCTAAAATGAACTAACATTTCCACATCTTGGATTTTGATAAAACAGGGATCTAAATGCAGGTGTGATTTAGCTTTCTCACAATGGCCTTAATAAGCATCACGTAACAGACACGTAGATGTGGCATCAGGGATATGATTGAACGGTGAACTTTGTAGTGCTGACTTGATGATCTTAAAAGTCTTTTCTAATCTAAAGGATTCTATGGTTTTAATGTAGATGTGGCATTAGGGATATGATTGAACGGTGAATTTGTAGTGCTGGGTTAGACTTGATGATCTTAAAAGTCTTTTCTAATCTAAAGGATTCTATGGTTTTAAGTTATTCCCTTGCTTCCCTTTGTATTTAAATCTTGGTAAACAGATCCTTGATACCTTTGTTCCAATAGAGCTTGTCTTGTTGTTGCCATTACAGAAGTCTATACTCCAGAAGAAAACCAAGCCCTTTGGCAACTATGAAGTTTTCACACAACAGTTCAGGCTAGCTCTTTAATTGGTCAGATACCTTACACATCCTCTAGGGATTAAAAAATCAGCTTCACAGGCATAACATACACAATTTCAACTTTGTATTTTTAATATCAGTAAGAAATGTCGCTTAATAATGTGGTAATGTTTACTTAATGATTCACTTTGCCTTAATTACACTGTAACAATCTGCCATGATTCCATTGTGCATTACTGCATAATGTCTTCTTAGAACAGATTATTACTTCTGCAAGAGACAATTAACTGCAGAAATTCGTTTCTTGACCATCCCTACAGCTTTCTTGCTCTAGCTGACTAGCAAGTCCCAGGCTATGAAAAAGAGGCAGATTTCTGATGCTGAAAGACATCACTGTCATGCCTCTTTACTTCTTCCAGTTGAATCACTGGGAACTGTACTTGTTTTTCAAACCATTTGGCTACAGTGAGAAGCTGCTTCTCCTGGAATGAACGTCCAATGAATTGAAGCCCAACTGGCAAACCTCTCTCTGAAAGAGCTGTAGGAACACTTATGGCTGGCAGTCCTGGAAGAGAAAAAATACACATGCAAGGACTTACTACAAACCTTAGAGTAATTTTTGTATCAATTTTAAGAGAACCAGAAAAAAAAGAGAAAAAAGACTTGCTAAAATAATTTGATTCAACAAAGTGAATGGTAGATGATCACAAGAAATTAATCAGAGAGATTTAAGAGGTCAGCATCCTCTGAAAAAGATAATCAGCTTGCCTTAGGAAGAGATTTCTGTCTATGGAATAGACATCTTACTGTGGAATAGATACATCTTACCTGCAGCCCACATTCAGCTCCAAGGTGCCCTACTTTAAAATCTGGTCTTACATTTTCAAGCATTTAATAAAACTGTCCTTAGACCCAGTTACCACTGTAAGAGTTCAGACATGGAGGTGAAATATCTTGATTCTAAAGAGAAGGTTAAATACCTAAAGAGACTGGACTTTTAAAATGATGAGGCAGAGGAAAACACAGTTGAGTTCCTGTGCCTACTCACCAGCCATATTTGCAGCCTGTGTCAGGATGTCATCTTGAGCGCTGCGGGTCCTGTTGTCTTCTTGGATGAATTCCGTGTATGGTGCTGCATCACTCAGAGTGGTGGGAGTGAGTAAAATATCAACACCACTTCTGAAAACCTTCACAAAGTCATTGGCGATGAGACGTCTCACTTTCTGTGCCTTGACAAAGTACTTCTCGTAGTTCCTAAAAAGGAATAGGGACATAAAGGCCTGGCACTTTAATTCCCAAAATACAGAACTCTATTTCTTAGTTACTGTGGAAAAGACAAGCCCAGCAGTCCTTTTGGACAAAATTCTGACTGACACTGGAAGCTTAGTCACCATACATGTGTTTATGCCCTCATAGCAGAGGAGCTGCCAGGGAAGGAAGAGATGAGGGTATACAGCTGAAGAAAGGTGAAGGGAAAACAAAACCCTACCTTACAGTAATTAACTAAAAATCAAAACAACCCTTCTATGACCATTTGGAAACTAAACTGTGCATTGAATTTTACAGAACCATGGAAAATGCTGAGTTGGAAGGGACCCATCAAGATGATGGAGTCCAACTGCTGGCCCTGTGCAGGACACCCCAAGAACCACACAATGTGCCTGAGAGCACAACTCAGACTGGCTTGGTGCTGTGACCACTTCCCTGGGGAGTCTGTTCCAGTGCTCAACCACCCTCTGGGTGAAAAGCTGCTATCTAACCTAATTTTACTGTAGGGCAGCACAGCAAAGTCTAGGAAATACAGAACTACACAGGTCTGAAAAACAGGAATTAACCATTTAGGATTCAATCCAGCAAGACACTTGAAGCAGATGAAAAAGTCCCGTCACCTGTGAACAACTCCAATTGGATTTAAAACTATGTATGTGGTTGTAGTATACTTCTCTGTAGAAGACCTTATCTTTACCCATTTTTCCCCCCTCATGTAAAATGTGTTCTATGGGTTTCTGCCTTGACACAACTCTGAAGCAGAAACATATTAGTCAACTTTGTCTGTCGTTCCTTTTAACCTCATATGCAGAACTGGTAAATATGGAATCTTAAATTCAGAGAAGTTCAGTTTCAAAAGTAACTGTAATCTAAACCCTCAGCTATTTGGGAAAGAAAAAAAAAGTAAAGCGAAAGAAAAAATGGAGTGGTGTATTGCCAACTGCTACATGTCAGAGTGTTTACAGATAAAACAACTACAGCTGCCTAAATCCCACTTTGTTAGAGTAATCTAAAGATTTAAGATTCCAAGAAACAGCAATGAAAAGGGTTATAATTAATAAACAGATTCATGTTAATAAGTTATCCAGTGGGAATTAGACCTTTTTCTACAATCACTTCAGAAATCCACCTAGCTGTTAATTTCAGAAAGTCCCTAAGTGCCACATCTGCATGTGTTTTAAATATCTCCATGGATGGGGAGTTCACCACTTCCCTTGACAGCCTGTTCCAATGCTTGACAACCCTTACAGCGAAGATATTTTTCCTAATATCTAATGTAAACCTCACAGGGTACAATATAAGGCTGTTTCCTCTTCTACCAATTCCCTGGGAGAAGACACTGACTCCCACCTTGCCACAACCTCTTTTCAGGTAGCTGTAGTGAGTGAGAGTAGTAAGGTCTCTCCTTTTCTAGAGGCTAAACATCCCTATCTTCCTCAGCCACCCCTCCTAAGACTTGTGCTCCAGACCCTTTACCAGCTCTGTTTTCCTTCTCTGGACACACTCTGGCACCTCAATGTCCTTCTTGCGAGTGGCCCAAAACTGAACACAGGATTTGAGGTGTGGCCTCACCAATGCCGAGTACAGGGGGACAATCCCTGCCCTGGTGCTGTGGTCACACTGCTGCTGATACAGGCCTGGAAGCCACTGGCCTTCTTGGCCATCTGGGGACAGCTGGCTCATGTTCAGCTGCTGTTGACCAGCACCCCCAGGTTCTTTTCCTCTGGATGACTTTCCAGCCACTCTTTCCCAGCCCTTAGTGCTGCCTGGGGTTGTTGTGACCCAAGGACAAGATCTGGCCCTGTAGAACCTCACACCATTGGCCCCAGCTCAGCTTGTCCAGATCCCTCTGCAGAGCCTTCCTGCCCTCCTGCAGATCAATACTACCACTCCAACTGGAGCTGTCTGCAAACTTGCTGAGGGAGGACTCAATCCCCTTGTCCATGCTGTCTCTGAAGATGTTAAACAGAACTTCCTGAGCAATCACCTAGTCATTTTAAAACTTAGAAAAGCAAGATAAAAATAAGCTGTAAAAGGCAACATTTGCAGGAGACACAGATGGGTTTTCTCTACTACTTATTCTACGAATGCTTTCTGAACCCTGTGCTCTGTTTTTCAAGAGCAATTTACTGTGGAACAGGAACACAACTCTTCTGTTCCATCTCGGTGGAAGCTAATTGTGTATTCCTTCACAGAAGAGTTAACTATGTGAATTTTAAAGCAGCCTTAGGAAAGCTGATCTGGACAGTTGTAAGCAGAGGGAGCACACTTGGCAGGAGTATCAGCATTCCATAAAAGCTGGTTGTTACAGACTGACTGACAACATTCCTGTCTCTGAGAGCAATCAGAAGTCACATCTGATGAATACTCTTGCTGACAGAGCTCTTTCAAAGCAAGTGCACTACAGAGACTAATTACAGGCCTAATATTTTTGCTAGTATCTGAACAAATTCAGACAAAGAGAAACAGCACATTTCCTAACATAAATTAGGACTGCTGGATAAGGATTGAAAACTAAAAATGTAAAATTGATCCATGCACTAGCTTCTCTAAGTGAGCTGGATAAAATCCTGACTTCTGTAAGGACTTCAGTTCAATACTTCTGCCAATTTTTCTCTTTCCCTGTACACTGAGATGGAGAGCTGCAGTTAATTTAATTGTTATGTTTCTGGCTTTCTCCAGAAGAACTTGCTACAATGTACCAGCAGTTTTTCTATGCAGTTTTAATGAGATTAACAGCTACAGAACTTCTAACATTAGGACAGTAAACACTAGTATGATTTCAATGTCATACCATAGGGTAGATTTCTGCCTAATTTAACTAATGGATGTCAATAATGCTCTGGTAGGGAAAAAAAAAATATCACTAAGTTGTTCTACTTATTTAATTTAGGATGCTCACTGGTAAGACTCAGGGAAAACATTTTCCTTCATTATTAACAGTTCACTAAGTATTATAGAGCTAAAGCAATAATAAAAATACAAACAGCTACTAATTGTAAGGGCAATTTCTTTCTCATGATGAACAATTAACCACCTTTTGCTCAAAAATTCATTAACCTGGAAAAGCTGAATTTCAAGAAGTTCTGCTTACTGTTTCAGCAAGAAGTAGTTTCCTGATAGAATCCTTCCTCTTACGACATCATTGAAGCCCTCTCGCCGTGTTGCAGCATACATGCTTTCAGTGGAATCCTTCATGTCAGAACGATGTCCTGAAAAGAAAAGGCATTTTGGGTATTAATACTCCTTGTAATCCTTAAGATTAAATAATGTCAGAGTAGTCAATGTTCGCTGCAATGTTACTATTCTGGAAAAACAACAAAACACATTCCTGTTTTATTGTGGAAATAGTAAACTAGATTTTGAGCCTAGACACTGATAAGCCTAGTAGTGAAATATATTATGTATTACACATTTTTATCTGCACAAGGTTTTTTACTATATTCCATCTTGGAGAAATAATATGAAGCATCCGACCATGAAAAGAAAATCTATAAAAACTAACACCTTTACATGGCATCCAGCAATGTTTCTACTGTCTGAGAAAAAAGTTTTTTCACAGGCCTTACCATATTCCAGTCCATCAAACCTGGCCATATTTGATGCCACTTCTGCTGTGCACAGCACATGATAGCAGACAATTGAGTAACGAGTGTGTGGTAGGCTCACTTCAACCACTTTAGCACCTGCATTCTTGAACAGATCAGCAGCCTTTGACCAGAGAGCCAGAATTTCACTAGACAGCCCTGGTGCATGATATTCCTTAGAGGAAAAACAAGAAGAGGAGTTATTTTACACACTGGTTTACTTCTAATAGCAACCAAACCACAAATACTCCTTGCTAAAAATACACTGAAACCATTACCTCACCACTATATGATTTAAAGTACTAATTAAAGCTTTTTGCATCTACTAAATCCTATAGAATCAAGGAGTATTAAATTAACAGGATTCAGTCTTCTTAAGAGTATTATGTTCATCTCAGTAGGATCAACAAACGTATCACAAATCACGGAATTTCAGCAGTTTCTTCTGAAGGAGCAATTGCCCAGCTATTGCCTTGTTTATCTATGAAGACTATACTGTACTGTTCTGCAGTCACAGGTGGAAATTATTCAGGTCTAAATCCTAAAACTAGGGCTGCTAGCCCCTGTTGTTAACGCTAACAATGTTATCAGTGGCAACCGGCACACTTTGGTGAAACAAATAAAACCACCCACCAAAGAAGAGCTACAATCAAGGGTTTGGGAAAAGACTTAGATTAGCTGCTTTCCTATTTCACAGACAAATTATAGATATTCTATTAAAATTCCCTATTTTTGAAGATACTTGCTTTAGTTCTATCCCATAATATCAGGGTCATAATACTGTCTGCTTTCTGAGTAGCTATGACCCATGTTTAATGTATGCGTGTATCTGTTTAGAATAACCTGTAGCAGTAGGAAAAAACTGTCCAAAGGATAGGAAAAATTAACCAGTACCACCACGTTAGAGTTAGCAAGATTTAGACAGTATGCAGCTGATCAATTTTCTAGGCACGTAATTCTTCCATTTCACAGATTGTGAATAATTGGTCAGTGGACATCTCTGCTTACCAAATGAAAACTTTTGGTATGCCTGTTCTAGCTTAGGTTCCAATACTGAGAATCCAATTAATAAATGTTATTCACATTGTCTCTTTGAAGGCAGAGCCTTTATTAAATTAAAAATAGGCTGAAGTCCCAAACTTTGTTCCTAAACTTCAAGTACTCTTAAAGTTACAAACATGATTAAATTGCACAAACCAGATGCCAAATTACAGATGTCTTTCAGTTCTTATTAGGACTCTGCTAATCACAGCTCCTTGTGCCATTCAATTGCCTTTAAAATTCTGCTCTATGTTAACAAAGTGGCATTCAGGCAAGTATTTCAAAGCCCTGCACTAACCAGTACCAATCTCCCTGCATGGGAAGGCACCAAGAGCAACCTGTTTGAGATTACTGAGCGGACTAAGGAAAGAGCAACAGAGAAAACCAAGAACTGAAGTTCCCCATTTCCCCAGAAGTGCCTGACACTGCTTCCCACCACACTGACATGTTTTAGATGATGCATTAGTGTATGCTTACTCCAAATTGCCTGGACAGGCAACAGAGCACACAAGTAGTGTTCTTTTCCAGGAGCTGCTTTTACTGTCTTCACTGTTTCAAATCATGGGAGACTAGGAAGTGGTGGGCAAGACACAAGTTGTTTTTTTTTGTTATGCGTCTTCTATTTGCTCCTCCTGTGCATAACTGTTAACAGGATTTAAATGTTACCTTCGGAATTCCAACTGAAAGCTTGCTGACATCAGTCAAATTAGGTAGTTCAAATGGCTTAAAGTCATCCTGAATTGTGGTCGAGTCCTTAGGGTCATGTCCAGCAAGCGAACCTGAAATAACACACAACATGTGAAGACATTAGTTAGTCAAAATTCAGTTTGTTTTGAGGAAATGTTGTAAACAAAGATGTATAACATAGTAATACCTAACAAAACTGCTGCATCATCCACACATCTGGTTAGGATTCCTGGCACATCCATGGAGTTCACTAGAGGAATGAGACCATGGCGAGAGATCAGTCCATATGTTGGCTTTAAACCTACAACACCACAGTGAGCAGCAGGGTTTCGGGTGGATCCTCCTGTGTCTGACCCTAAGGCTCTATGGTTTCAAAAGGATCATCATTAGTAAGATAATTCAGAACATTTCCAAATCATAAGAACGTGTGGCTTTGAGATGCACGGATTTAAAACTGTAAATTCTTCCAGATCAGAAGCCATAATCACACAGTCTAAATTCCAGTCTGCTCTCTATGTCTGTTTTTCATTTGTTCTCTGATTTTTCTGAGGGTCTCTGAATTTGCCATTAGGAGAGTCCAGTTCTCTTCACAAAGCAGAGACAGATAGGTAGAATTCAGACCATCTCAAAATGTTCCCAAATATTTTCTTCTGCCTTCCCTGTTCCAATACTGTGGACTCCAACTGATACATCTCATGTGATTTAGGGAACAATTTTCAACACTGATATCTTATTTATTGGGTAGCCAATGCACAATGAATCAGCATTTTCCAGGATACAACACTTCTTGCCCCTAACAAGAGGGCATGCTTTGGAAAGATATTCTTCCTGTTTCCAAATCTACAAAGATTGATCAGAAGTCCCAGTTTACAGTAGCTTAGGTACAATTAAAACACAGTATATTATTATTATTATGTTGAATTCTTCTTTTTTTATCCACAAGTGAAACCTTGTTCTTTCTAAATTGAAATTTTTATGAAACAATTTTCTAAATTGAAATGAAACATGCTGTTCTCCTGTTTTTAATAAATTTAACTGAAGCAGCATTAAAAAGATAAAGCAGTTTTCATTCAAATCTTTGCCAAAACTAATTTAAACTCCAGAAACAGGTATAATTTTTATTGAAGTGAGTATATGACTTTTCCCTTAGCCACTTGTTTATGAGATGCCTGAACCAATTCTACTGACTTTTCTGAAGTGGAATTTTTTTCAAAGCCTTTGTGTTGATGCAAAATATCCTCAATTTTATAGCATTTTGGACACCCAAATATCGAACTGGCAGCATTCCTGGTGCTTGAAAGACACTAACAGGATGGATATACAACAGGTTATATGCAATAAAATAGCTGGACAAACAATCTCCCTCATCTGACAATGTGCTGACCAGTGCAAAATTGGAGCCCAGCAACATAAGGAAAGGTGCCAGACCCTCTCAGGATCAGCTCATTCTGGCTCAGGATGAGAACCAGCAGTCCTTGGGAATGGCTGCACTGAATTCAATTTCAACAGTATTAAAATGTTGAGTAGGTTACATCCCAGTAAAGGGCAAGCAGATGAAGAGATATATAACTTTAAAGAAGTAATTTAAGGAGTTGTAATCAACATTAGCAAGAATATTTTAACAACAAAATAGATGCTTGTAATGTAGACTATGGACAAAGAAGGATAAAGTAACTAAAGAGCATTTTTAAACACCTTCCAATTAAGAGCAGAATTGAAATAATCTTCTATAAAACATGTTCCAACATATATCTCTAAAAATTGCATAAAATGCAAGGTGTAAAGGTTTAAGGTTTATGATCAGTTTTAAAAGTCAGATGGGGAAGATAGTATAGACAACTGATTTGCTAAATAGTATGTTGCTATTCCATACACTCAGTAATTACTATTTAAAAAAAAAAAAAAAGTCCAGCTTGTTTAAATTCCTTTAGAAAAATAGTAATTACTATTAAAAAAAGAAGGTCCAGCTTGTTTAAATTCCTTTAGAAAAAAAACTCCAAACCACCATAAACACACAATTGCGCTTAAAAAAACCCCTCAACACAAACTGTCTTCTAACTTAAAAACAGGGAAGTCTGTAAGTATCTATGTAGTAAGTACTCTGTACTCCTTTGTTAAGTAAGAGATTTGAAAGCTTTTAGGTCCCAAATCTCATGTATTATTACATAACTGTGCTATAAAAACAAAGGAGCAGAGGAAAGATTATCATACTGTTACAAATTAAGGGATCTCTTAATTTGCTGAATTACATTTTCAGTGTATATTTTTGTAATGAAATTAGTGAGGAAGAGGATGTGTCACAAATCCCGTAAGACTTTTAAAGAGATTACGTGGGGATAAGAATATAACTGTCATTCCTTTACTGCCATCAAAATTTTATTTCACACAGTGCAAAGTGATCATACCACTGAATAATGCCTGAAATGAGTAAATCTAAATTTGCCCGCATGGATTAATTCAGTCTTCATGGTATGTCACGAGTAGCCTAGAGATGCTGAAATAAAGTTTTGCATGCCAGTGCCAATAACCCTCCTATTTCTTACTAGCTTATGAGAAAATTATAAAATTAAAACATTCCAACATATTTTTAGACATTTAGGGAAAGACAATTTTAAAAGCCTCTTACGCAAAACATGTGAAAGACGACACAGCAGCCGCGCTGCCTCCTGAGCTCCCTCCTGTTATTACCCAGTCTGACTCTTCGTCTTCAGAACGGGATTTTGGGACAGACTTTTCCTTGTACTGTTTTGAGTAACTCCAGGGATTTCTGACTGGTCCAAATACTCCATCCGTACTCCCAGAACTAAGATAGTCAGACAGGACAAATACAGAAAGAAGTGACAAATGACACACTTGTATTCCTCAATTTAATTTTTTTAATCCAATTCCTCATTATCCTTGCAAATTCAATTTCAACACAAGAAAACTGGTATATGTAAATCCTTGAGCAGTCAACTCCTACAACATTACATACAACTGTAAAATTCATAGCTGTTCATCAGTTTCTGACACAGAACCTGAACTGGTACTTCTTTCTAACTTCTGCTAATGCCACTGAAACAGAGTCACAAAGACATAAAACTGATTTAAGCTACGTAAAAGTACAGGAGCAGATCTCTTTCAAAACCAAGGTGTTCTGTTTTTCCAGCCCTGCATTAGATGCAAGGTCACTGTTGTGAGGAAAAACAGGCTGCTAGAGGTGGAGGAAAAGCTCCACAATACCAGGAACACGTATTTCCCTGAAATGCCGCACTATTATTCACCCTGCAGCCCTCTGCAGAGGCCACAGTTCACTGGTTCAGAATGCCAGACTGGCTTCTCAGAAACTGCTTTCAGTCCCCTTGTGTCACCTGAGTGTGAGCTGACACCTGAAGCAGGGGCAGGGCATATTTTCCCCCTTCCTCAGGCTCTCCACCCCATGCTCCCCCTGACTGCAAGGTGCCAGTGCTACCAGCTATATCATCAGACACAAGAGGCAGCTGACAGCAGCTGGAAACCAACCTTATTGAGACATCGTTACTTGAGAACTGGACCCACCCCCTGATCAACACACACACCAGAATGAGAAACTAGTATTAGGATAAGCTCTTTAGGAGAATCCTGTGCTTTAATGAACTTAGACCAGTTGTAAAACTGCATTATCAGGTTTCTCCCAAGCTTTTTGCCTCCTCCTCCTCTGAGGAATACCTTTTTTACATAAAAATTACTTTTCTCAAAACAATATTGTCCAAGTAATTCCACGACATCCACGTGAATTTCCAATCCAACCTTGGACTTCGTTTTAAGTATACTAAAACCAAAATACAGCATTTACTGTTTTTCACAAGTAATTAAAGTCCCAGAGATTCCCTTCCAAACCTAGCAGTAATTCCCATCCCTAACAGCCTGATGCCATTCTATGTTACAGCTTGGCTGCCTTCACTGATTTGCAGAAGAATCAATTGTAGGAACATTTTTCAATGTGCTCCTGACAAAAAGTCACCACCATTAACTTAGGCAACTTAAAAGCCTTGCTCTTGATTAGTCTGTGTGCAGCAAGTCAGGGAGTACCCATATAAATTACCCCAGTGGCCGGATGGCAGAGGCAGTGGCTGCCCCTGGGGGCATGGTAACAATTACCTAAGGGCAAAAAGCCATCAGTAAGGAGAGAGGAAAAGGCAGCAATTAACTGTGTTGTAACCAATTCTATCAACACACTACTGAATCTACCAGAAGGCCACTTGTCCTCAGCCTTCTGCAAAAGCTGGACTGCTTCCTGCCTCTCAAGCACATTTGAACACTATGTTCACAAAACTCAGCGTCTGTATCATTTACACAACACTATACAGGCTCAGGGAGAAGTTCAGCCAGCTCTGTGTACCCTTCCAGTAAATATTCACTTGTTTCTGTTGTCTTGCCCCACAGAAACAGGAGTTAAGGATTACAGGCAGATTGGAACAGATGGTATGTAGTATGCTATTTTATGTAAAATCAGCACATTAAAAATAATAAACATCACTCACCCCATTGCAAATTCATCTAGGTTTGTTTTACCTAAAAGCACAGCTCCCTGATCCAGTAACTTCTGAACTACTGTAGCATTGTAAGGAGAAATATAACCTGAAAACAATCAGAACAATTAAGAGCAACTGGTGAGATACAAGTTATTTTTATAGGTAGCTACTCTGAACATTTTGACGCTGTCATTACCACTCAGACCTTACATAACCTAGGCCGAGAAGCGACAGGAGACCTCAAGTAGTAACCAACTCACTTGGTGATGGTAACAGGGGCTTCTTCACTCCCACTTTCATCAGGGACAAGGACATCACTCCTCATACTCATTGCAATCAATCACAACAGTTCTGAGAATGTGCTTTAAGGAAAAGCATCTCAGGTAATATAGCAACATTTACAACAGTGAAGTAATATTTTGTTTCTTTTTCTGCTATTAAAAAAAACTGCAATCAAATTAGAGGCCTGCTAATTTACTTCTGCTATCTTCCACAAGGATTAACATAAAGTTTTACTTTGTGGAGAATAAAACAGATAAAGAAATGTCTCCTACTTTTCCTTTTACTATAAAAACATTGTAATGCCTTGAAAACGTTCATGAACTGTTAATAGAAACAATATGTTTACGAAATTTAAAAAAATGTCTTAAAAGCACTATAGAACGTGATTGTATGTTGGAATTGTTAACAATTGCTTTTCCTACAGCCATATGAAAAACCTATTTAAGTTATTTATTTATTATTTACCAATTATAAACAGAACAACAACAAAACAGGACTGTCTTTGGATGTCACTAGGTAGAACATTACTGACTGCTCTCCTCTAGACCTAAAAGCAATGTGAAGGAAAATGCAAATTTTGGAACCATTTTATTGTAGTATATACGTTTTTATTACAAATGTTGTTAGATGCATATAAATATAAATAAGGAGATAATGTGCTTAGAAGAAGAAAAAGATCCATCTGTAGTACCAGATGAACTTGGCTAGTGAAACTGGATAAATGTATTTCATCAAAAGGCACCAGATCATTTTTTGAAAATACTTGGGATTTCTGGAAGACTCCAGTCCATAAACCATCTGAAGAGCAAAATATCTGATTTTACTTTAAAAGCTTTACTGTACCTTTTAGCATATTTGATGCACATGTTGTCTCAATGCCAGCTGTATTAAAGTTGTCTTTTACAGCAATAGGAATTCCATCTAGAATGCCCAGTGGTTGGCCTGTATTGGGAATGATCGTAAAACAACAGAGATTGTAAAGCAAAATGTGCTATATATATATATATGTATATATATATGTAATGTTCTCATCAATTACTGTTTATTTTACATGTCCCTTTGGGTGGTTTTTGAAAGCAAAATTGCTTTTCACTTGGCATTTGATGGTTGTCTGTTCCATTTTCAAGAACCATCTTCCATTCCAACACAAGCATTGAGCACTCTGTCCAAACCAGACCTCGTGTCTAAGCCCTCCACCTGCTTTCCAGGCTGGCTATCCCAAAGGAGTGCATTCCAATGTCACCACACAATGCTTATTTCAGCTATAGGTGCTACTAAATCCACCCTATCACTAGGCTGGAAGCCATAAACACTGCCTACCTGACATACACAGTAGATTAATTACTGAAGCAGAGAAAATCCATCCCAAGTAATTGATTATCCACCATTAAAAAAACCCTGAACCAACCAACACCACAAAAATCCCAACCCAAAAACTAAATGGCCTACATCAGGAAGCAAAACAACCTGGCTAACAATTTTATTGAGCTGTCAGAGGACAGTAAGTGTCACACAGGAAGGAAAACATGTACTCTATTAGGTGAAAATATACCTTTCCTGCCTTTCTTGAAACACAAAGGAAAATGAGGATGGCCATCTAAATGCTACAGATAACAGGACTGAAAGCTGTTCTGCTCTCCAATTACTAACTGCAATTTAAAAAGCTACTCTATTTTAATTTGCTTTCTTAATTAAAAACTCGATGGGTTGTGCCAGGTGCTTGCCGATCCCCGTCTGGAGGCCTGTGAATGACCACTGCACTGACCACACATTCATGGCACCTGCTGGCTACATGCTCCAAATGAACTGCTGAGGGAAAGAAGCAGCAGAGCTATCCAAGAGGCACTGAGTCTATTTAACCTGCAGTGCCTTGTTCGGTCCAGGTCTTCCCTCTGTTTTTTGGCCTAAAAACTCTCCTGAGTGCCAAGTGTACATCCACGAGCACCCACGGAAACCTCAAGCATGAGCCTCATCCCCCAAGAGTCAAAAAAGCCAAGACAACCCCTTTAAAAAGCAAAAGTGTTTCGTCTAACAGAGACAGCTCCTCCTCAGCAGCTTTTTAAGGACTGACATTACTTACACACCAACATACCTCTTTTATATCTTTCCTCTGATTCCTCAGCCTGCTTCAAAGCGGTCTCTTCCGCTACAGTAATGTACGCATTCAGAAACTTGGTGCTTTTGATGAGGGCCAGGCATCGCTGGCAGAGCTCCGCGGGACTGACTCGTCCTTCCTTCAACGCCGCCGACACCTGAGAGCGCAGCCCGTCGTTCAGGGCAGCCGGGTCACAGAGGCGGAACGGCAAGAAAGCGCCATTCCCGCTGAGGCAAGAAGCGCACGGGAAGCGCCCTCCCGGGCCGCCCGGGGGAAGAGGGACGCGAAGGGACCCCGGTCACCTTGCAAAGCCGTCTCCCTCCTCATCATCCCCGGCAGGCGGACAGACCCCACTCACCTGTCGGAGAGAGGCGCGCAGCATGACTCTCCCTGCCCGCCTCCTCAGGCTCGCCGAGCAACCCCTGCCCTTCTCCCGGCGCGGCAGCCGCGCGCCGCCATCTTGCCGCAACACCCCGCGGCACCATTGGCAGGGCGGCCAAGAAGGCGGCCGCCCATTGGCTCGGGGGCCGCCGGGCTGAGCGCTGCGGGGCGAAGGAGCGGCCCGATCCCGGTCCTCGTCCTTATCCCGATCCTGATCCCGATCGCTAACCCGCGGCCTGGCCTGGCCCGGCCCGGCTGTCCCGGCCATGCTGTCGCGGGGAGCGGCGGGCGGGCGGGCGCTGCGCTGGGCGAGCGGGCGGGTACCGAGCCGCGGGCTCCGCGCTTCTCCGCGGGCGCGGATCGCCATGCCCAGCTGGGTCATAGACCGGTACGGCAGCAACGAGGTGCTGCGCTTCACCAGGGAGATGATGTTCCCCATCATACACTTCCCGAACGAGGTCATCATTAAGGTTCACGCTGCGAGCCTGAACCCCATCGACCTCAGCATGAGAAGTAAGTGCCGAGCCCGAGCAGCCGCGGCCGGGCTGCCGGGATGGCAGGGGCTGCGGCTGTGGTGGTGCCAGGGCACCGGCCCGTGCCGGCCGTGTCCAGGGCTGCCTCAACACACGTGTTTCCCCGAGCCCTGTGGAAAACCGCCGCCTCTTGGAAACTCAACTTTTTTCAGGTTCTCAGGGAAGAGCGATACAAAAAGCCACTGACAAGAGTGTGCGTGTGTGTGGTGCGAGGGTGAATTTTCAATTGAGGGATTGTGATGCGGCTCTGTTGACCGAGATACGCCCTGCCAAGGAGCAGCATTCCCCCTGAGGGATGCTGGATTTTCCCATCTCCTTGAGGTGAATGGGGCTGGAGGCCCAAGTTGCTGCCAAGTCGGCATGTGTGACCTAAGGCAAACCGTGGTGTTCATTGCCATGCCCATCCTAAACTGGCATCTGGAGACATGCTGTCATCCCGCCCGGGAAATCTGTCTTTTTCACTGCTCGGCTCTTTGTATTTGACACATTTAATCAGATTTTCTTCCCCAGTTTCTGGGCTTGAGACACAAGAAAGAAATTGTGATAGTAGAATACCTTCTATTTTCCTGTGTGGAAGTGCTTGCATATCGAATCAGATTCAGTAGAACAAGCAAATGTATCTGCAGGAAGCCAGCTAACACAACTGTAATCTATGTTTTGGGTCTCTAATAAATGAATTTTAAAAAATCTTTGAATATAGTTGGGGGTTTAGTGCTGGGACATTTCCTATCTGAGGATTCGTGTTAAGATACTTTCTGGCATGATAGGGCCCCTAGGTGGACTTGTCCAAACACTTGAGTGAGTATACATGCCCAAATGGAGGCTATTTTTAGGCTGAGCACTGTTATTAGATGGGTAATTCTGAGACTTCACAGCATTTGTCTGTTGCTTACTGAATAGAAGTCCAGGTTACTCACCTTAGGAGATATGCCTTATTATTTTTTACACTTGCTCTTTATTTCTAAAATCTGTACAAGTGTGAAATATTGCCGATTTTTTGCGCTCTTCTGTTGTAACAGAAATTAAGCATGTTATAGGCAATGCTTTCTAATTGGAATTGCAGAGTTAATAAATGAACACTCAGTGTGGTATGTTGTGGTTGATTCCATGTTTTGCAGGTGGTTATGGCGCAACTGCATTAAATATGAAGCGGGATCCCCTGAAGCTCAAAACCGGCGAGACTGAATTTCCTCTAACGCTTGGTCGAGATGTCTCTGGTGTTGTTATGGAATGTGGACTGGGTGTGTCTTATTTCAAACCTGGAGATGAGGTGATACCACCAATCCCTTTTTTTTTCCTTTTCCAAAATGTATAGTTAAAATATACTATGAGATGTTCAGCATTCATTCTCCTCTTAATTATTTTTTAATGCTGTTGCACTCTTAATAAGGCTTATCTGGCAGTAAATTCCTAGAATACTTCTTCCACTTCATTTTTTCTCTGAAAAACATGGTCTCATGGTCTTTCAGAGACTTGCTTCTGCAAGTTAATTTCCCTTCTGGGTTTTAGTTTTTGGACCATTGCAGCAGTAGCAAGAGTGGCATTTGTTTGTTTATAAATGCACAGTCAAAGTGCCACTTTGTTTTTAATTTAAGGTAGAATTCTAGCAAGAAGGGATTTGTTTTTATTTTTCTTGAGTGACTTAGAGTAGGAACTTTAGCTTAACCCAAGAAGCACTTCATGGGTGCCCACAGAAATACTGACACTGTTTGCTTTCACATTTCACCAGTTTTAGCATAGCAAATCCTGATTCTGCACCATCCTCACCCTTCTAATCTGGGCTTTCCTGGCATGGGAGTACTTTGGGGAGAGTTGAAAAATCATGTCTTACACAAAATGCAATGGTACAATTTATTTACATAGCCCTCCAGTCCTTCATTTTTGTGGGTTTTTGTTTTTGGTGTAAAATAAGCTAAAACTGGTTTCTGATAAACAGTGAAGACATCCTGTGAATTAGAAAAGATTAGAAAGGATTTCTTTAACGAGGGAAACTTCTGTGTACATACAATTGTGTGCAAAGCTACAAAAATTGATAGTTGTTTTGTGTTTGGTTTTAGGTGTGGGCAGCAATTCCCCCATGGAAACAAGGCACTCTGTCAGAGTTTGTGGTAGCTAGTGGAAACGAGGTAAACTTCCAAAACTCTGACTAACAAAACATCAAAGTTGTAAAGACTGGCATTTTTCTTCTTCAGTATCTAAGTCACTTTATTTCTTAGTGCTTGGGTTGATTTGTACTCCAGCTAGTTTTGAAGATGGCTGAAAATGTGCAATGCACAATCTGCAATTCAGTAAAGCTGTTTTAAATATTTAAATATATGTCACATAGGAGCTGCTGTGTGACTTTGTAATGGTTTTATTTCAGGTATCTTTTAAGCCAAAGTGTCTCAGTCACACAGAAGCTGCTGCCTTACCATATGTTGGTCTCACTGCGTGGTCTGCACTTAACCAAGTGGGAGGACTGAACCAAAGTAACTGTAGTGGGAAAAGGTAAGTAAACAGTTCTGGTGCTAAAACTGAAGTTCTTCATTTTTATATTGATGAGCTGCTTGCAAGACATGTCCAGCAGGGATAAAGACTGTTACACCATGACGTTGATAAAGATCAGCTGTCTGAGGATGATGGATTCTGTCTACACAGCTGCTGAGAGAGGCTCCTTTAGAGGAAGGCTCAGATGAGGTCCCTATAGAGAGGTAAAAAATGCCCAGAGAAGTTGTGGATGCCCACACATCCACAAGTGGAAATACTTAAGGCCAGGTTGGGTGGAGCTCTGGGCAGCCTGCCCCCGTGAAGGGTGTCCCTGTGCACAGCAGGGCATTTAGAACTTGATGGTCTTTGTGGTCCCATCCAACCCAGTCCGTTCTATGATTCCATCGTAATCCAGTGTGTTTCTAATGTATGGGCTGTATAGAGAATTTGAGGATGTTATCTCTAGGAATTTGTAGGGACTTTGCCTTTCTGCCTGTTAAGACCGCTAGCCAAATGTAATATCCTCTCAGTTGTACTGGCAGCTCACAAAAAGCCCTCTCAAGGACAGAGATGTGGTCCACTCACTTCCTGCATGCGTGGGCCATTTGGAACAGACTGGTTTTCCAGCTTTTTAGAAAAGAATGAGCAGGTGACTGACTCTTATTTGACCTGCAGGCCAGAACTTTGATGAGGTCAGGAATGCAGACAGGAAAAGGAGAATGTACAAGATGAGCAGCCAATCAAATAGAAAAATTGACTTTGTTTATCAGTTTGTTGATCTGACAATGGCAGATGAAAAATGCATTGAAAAATTGGAGCAAATACCATTTTTCTCCTGATAATTGAAACTTTCAGTTATTTTGACCTTTGATGTTTGCGTAAATAGATAGCAAGATCTTCAGAATGGAAATAAGGGCAAAAGTAAAACTATGGGAGTTGAAAAACAGTAGTTAAAATTGCTGTGCTGCATCACAGGTTTAGGTCATGAAGTAATTACTGGGCAGCAGGAGTCTGGATGCCTGACCTCTTCTTATCTTGGCTGATACTTTGTAATGCAACACATTGCAAAGGACACTAGATTGATTAAAATTCTTCACCCACATCTCTGGAAGACAATTTAGTGAGTGGTCTTCAGTGAGTAACTGAACTTCATAATGAAAATATTAAGTAATTATTTTTTCTAATGTTTTGAGAAGATGAAATTGCAAAATTTAAAGGAGTTTCTAAGAGACATCATTGAAATTAACTTCCAGCTAGTAATAAAAGTCTGTATAAGATCACCTTACTTTTTAATTTTCAGTATTTAGAGTTTTTATTATCTTAACTTTCACATGTAAATAGAATTAACCTAAAGATACACTAATAGGCTAGCCTTATTTAAATTGTCTTTCCAATCTTCAGGTAAGTATTTAGATTGTTAACAGTAAAACTGAAACTGCATTTGTAATGTGTCTTTACATTTAATATTTACTTTCATGTTCCAAATACAATTTTAATTACTCTGTCAGCAAAAAAATCCTTTTTAATGTACTTAAAAAAATATTATATTTCCTGTCTATAAATTTTGGACCAGCAGTAAAACCAGCAGTGAATGACTTATGTGATGGTACCTTTTTTCCTCCTGAAATAGTACTTGCAGGAAAGTGTTTAAAATGCATTGAAGAGGCTGTGCAAAATTATATGCCATGAACTCTCAGGGCAATAATTTAAAAATACAACAATTCATGCAGTGTTTCCTTATTTCTTTAGATCATATATTTGGTGAGAAGTTACCTACATGTGTGATTTTGTGTCAGTCTTTTTGTCTCCTGTAGTTGTAGGTAAATAGCTTTGTAGAAGGGTGTACATGCACACAAAAAATGTCTTATTTTGGCAGAGCAGCTGTATTCCTTGATGAAAGCTCCTTCACTGGTGGTTTAGTGCCGTGTTAAGACGTTTTAAAAGCAGTGAGATTTTTCTGTTGGTGTATATTGTTCTCTTTGCCCCTCTTGAGGCGCTAGTGTGGGCTAACCAGAAACACTTGCTGTTAGTCCAGTGTCTGGCTGTGCATTGATCTGACATTATCTGCTCCATCTGCACATGCTTTCACAGGTTATGTTCTTACAAGTTTCCTGAAGTGTGCTCTCATTGTTTGTGAACCCTCCGGCAATTCTAGTCATTTTTCCATAGCCTTTATTCTGTACCACTTAATTAATGTCAGTATTCTTGTAGGAGCTTAAATGTTCTTAATGTTGAATCCTACATGTTCAAAATGACTGTGTTGTGTTGAAGCTCTCTGTGGATACCTGGAGCTTCTCATATGTGCCACTGACCTGTTTCAGTAGAAAGGGGATATGCTTGTTCAACACTGGCTATTAAATATCTTGCTTTCTGTATTCACAAAATGCATGACAGAAACAAACCTGACAGTTTGAGAAGTTATTCAAAGTGCTTACATTGCTTTTAGGTAAAAGTCTTTATGTAAATACAGAGGCAATATCTTAGACTTTCATGTATGCTGAGCAGAGATGCTGGATTCTGTTAATGTAAGCTACCAAACGTAGACTCCTGGTTTATATGGTTACAGTGAAAATTTGAATGGTATAATACCCCAAGAAAATATTTTTTCAATGTCTGTTATTTCACCACTGTAGAGAAGTACAAATTGAGCATCGGTTGTAAAACTTCTTGATAGGGTAAACACTGCTTGATCCAGGAATAAATTTCTTGAGGACATTTTGTTGGCATAATCAAATGAAATATAATTTAATATCTAAATAAAGTTGATATATTTAGTCAATAAATACATTAATTTTACACCTATATAAAATTGCTGCATTTATAGCTGCAACTATATAATTGCTGCAATTTTTAGCCTGCATGTAATTTAGCCACTAAAAATTTTTAATTGTTTACAGTCTGGAGAAAATATTACTCCTTGATCTGTACACCCACTCCCCACTCACTGCGTGTTCTGGTGGGGGGCACACACAGCTGAAACAGGTCCTGCCTGTCCGATGCTGGTTTCTGATCACACCACAGCTCCAAGCAGGGCCTAGGGAGATGGGCTAAACTTTAAAATCTCATGGTAAGCTTATTTGGAGAGATCTGCTCCCCGTGATTGTTTGAACTGCTGGAGCCCCGTGGGGTGCTTGGTGAATGTTGTGCCTCTGGCAGAAGGGAGGAAAGCCTGGGCTACAAATGTTCTTTTTGTTCTTTTGAAAGAATTGGTTCTCTTGGATCTGTCCAGGTGAGAGTATTTGTTAATTTGGTCCCTGGTGCAACTACTTGTATATTAGTTTACTCCTGAGCTTGCCCTTGCAGTGAAAGCAGGTAGTTTCTATGATGTATTTTCTCCTGGCTGTGTTTTCCTGAGGCAGTGCAAACAAAACTGTTCGTGCTTTGGCACTTGCCACCATCTGTCATTCAGTACTGTCCTAACAGGTCCTGCACCTTCAGACACTCCCCCTGTTACTTGTGTGTCTTGCTGCTGTGAGTGCTGTTGAGCTGCTGCACATGAATCTCCTGTGCAGATGTAGTTTGTTTCAGAAATGAAGAGTTTTCTTGGTGTCACAACGTGTGGAGAGAGTTTTAATAATTGGAAGGTGTAGTAGAAAACAGCCCATGTAGCAGAGGAACAAACTGAATCTGGAAAGTGTTCCTTCTACGAGAAGGAATCCTGAGGGCTTTTATTGAAGGGGCTAAAAAAAATGTCCTGGCCAAGCTGCTCCCCAAACTGAAAATGTTACCTAAATCCTTTGTGCAAATTGTACATATTAAGATGACAGCTTTCCCCCAAATATGTAGTAGAAGAAATGCCCTTTAACTGAGGAGAGCAATTGTAAAGGCAGTTTGAAAAGGTTTTTTTGAAAGGATTTAATTGTGACTTTCCTTTTCAAGGATAATTATGGGTTTAACCCAATATCTGGAGTGTAGGATCCCAGAGCCTTTTCGAATATACTGAAGTCGAAATATGCATGTTGCTCCAGGCATCTGTTGTTAGAAGCCTGGTTCTGAGGATAAGTACATTTTGGCAGATTTAAAAGCTGCAGGCTTTGTGGTATTGTGGTTTCATATTCTTAATCTGAATTTTGCAGCTTGGATCAGTGAAACGGGAGGGAGCAGAATCTGATCACTTACAAAAAGAGCATTTTAAAATGGATAGTGTGACCAAAGCCAAGTCTCTTAGGCTGCTTCAAAGAACTTTTGTAAACTGAGACTCCAGATTGTATAGTACAGTTTTGTACTGTAAAAAACAATTTCCTTCAACATCTTTTACTGTGAGATTTAAAACAGGAATTTCACCAACTTCTGAAGATTCTGAGATTTTTCTGGCAACCAGAAGCTCTGAGAAACATGATGTTCCCCAGTCCTATGCCAGGACTTCATCTTGGATCTTCTTTTTGTCCTAGAATTAGCAAGTGGATCTAAAGTCAAAGCACTGTTTGCAACTTGAGCTGCAAGGTTTTCTTACTAATTCACTTTCAGATGTTTAGTTATTTAATGAGGTATTTGGATGAAATTTTTGAACAGTGATGAGGCTTCTAGCAGTAACGTTCTCACACAAGTTAGCTTGTATTTTTTTTAAATTTAGGGTTATCAGTTAAAATGAACTCTCAATTGCTAACAATTTGGCCGTATACTCTGTCATTTTCTTGCTTGTGTGCCAGTTCCCGCAAGCTGGCATTTACAGGGTCTTGTTGAGATGTATTGGAAGGAACTAGAAAAATTCTACTGCTTTTTTTTCTAAAGAAAAATACACCCATCTTAGTTTAATAGAAATTAAACTCGTTAGGGTACTTCATTGCAATTTTGTCTTTTAGATAAACATTATGCAATATGGGAAAATTATGTTCCATATGTTCTGCAGTTCACAGTCTCTTAAATAATGTGATACTAAACTACTTTTTCTCTTAGATAGGACCAATTTGTTTAAAATGCTGGTGAATTGCATTTTTTTCTTTAGGAGATGTGATGGTGGAGTCTAGGAGACAGGAAGGGCTCTTAATTGATTTTGTCCAAACGAAACAATTATGTTTGGGAAAGTGAGGACAGGTACAGGGGCTTTGAGTGATATAAATGCTACTACCTGTCAGCTTCACTGCCTGCATTTAGAGGAAAGCACCTATGAGGAAGTCTCTTTGGCTGTGCTGAGATAATGCATTTGGCACAGGACACATGATCAGCAATGTTAAGTCACGTTTTTGGCTATCGGAACAATTAACCACTCTTGAATAACATTGAATGACAAAACCAAGCTTTTGCTAAAAATAATTCAGCATCAGAGTTGTATAAGAAGCATTAGAATACATAGTTACTCCAGAGTTTATTTAAAGAACTATTAAATATATTTTAATTTTCTCTTACAGAATATTAATATTAGGAGCTTCAGGAGGAGTTGGTACATTTGCTGTACAGGTAATATTATCCAGCATGCCCAGGATGAATCTTCAAGCGTTTCAGTATGAAAAAAAACCCAAAAGGGAATTGAGAGAAGGAATAGAGAAATAGCAAGCTCTATATATAGCAAGATTAATAGCAAGATCAGTCTGCCTGATTGAGATTATTGATATTTCCAAAAGTAAAGTATTTTCAGATTTATTGCTTTCCGTTTATTATGCTGTATTATTTTAAAGGAGGAAGCAGGGACTTTCAAAGAAAGGAGTTGTGTGTAAGATCACATTTCACAATTTTGGTGCAGGAAATTGGTGTAACTTGAAATATGTAGACCGTTCTCATTATCTTTCATTCAGCTCTGCACTCTAAATATGAGCAGAACTTGGTGTATGAGTAGGAAAACTGATGGCAAACGTCACCTACCACAACTGCTGTAGCTGGTCAAATGATGTGAGAGGCCATCAGGCTTTTGTGTGCAGTGGCTGTAAAGCACAGAGGCTTAGATTTACTTTCCCTCACTGTCTTTGCCCTGCTGCCCTTTTGTCTGTCTGTTCCAGTAGCTCTAAACTTTGGAAAGTCAACATTTATTGCTTCATTAGTTGTAGAACATCCTCTTTCATGCTCTCAGTTAATTTGGGAGTTTTGATTCTAAGTACTATCATATCATGCTGAAAAATCTTTCTCTCAAGATTATAAAAAAATACAGAAATTGGATGATTGCATCACTGCTTTCTGTGTTACTAGGCCATAAGCACAGTGGTTTTAAAGGGGTTTACAGCAGATTTTTTTTTTTTGTGGTATAATATTTGCCTGATCTATGATAAAGCATGTGACTTTCAGTGTGAAAGGCTGACCAGCCACTGACTAGTTACAATTTGTAACTGATCAATCCTGGATAAACTAAGTTAATTAACCTGGAATAAAGGTAAAAAGTGTTACTGTGAATGAAAAAATGAGATGCAAAATGAGATCAATAACTAGCAAAAGTCCTTTACTTTGCTGTAGCTTTTGGAGTAGAAGATAACCTGATACTGTCCCTGTGATAAATCAGAGATTACTTCCTTCTTTTTCTTTTTACTAGTACTTAACCTATTTGCAGTAATATGAAATACTTAAAGGGCATATTTAATAATATTTAATGGTACATCTGGTGCCAGTTTGGTTGATTGGCAACTTGGACAGTATCTCTTGGTGTATGTTTAGCTGGTAGACTAAACATACAGATGGCAAACTGAGAGCCTTATTTTTCATGAGACCTGGTATCTTTCAGTGGCATTAACAAAACCCCACACTCTTTCCTTCACACCAACGCCTCCCTCCCCACAACCACCCTAAATATTGATAAATTCTAGCCATTATTTTGTCTCTGGGATTTGTGGCAAATTGTCCTGTATAGAAACAGTCTCCCCAGTCCCTATTGAAGGTGCTCATTTGTTATATAAATATAATGAGACTTTGGCTTTTTAAGTCGTTCTCAATATTTCACTAAATTTTAATCTTTGGATTTTTTTTTTTATACTTGTTTTTAGCTAATGAAGGCCTGGGATGCTCACGTGACAGCAGTTTGTTCTCATGATGCCAGCACACTGGTGAAAAAGCTTGGAGCAGATGATGTGATTGATTATAAATCTGGAAATCTGGAAGAGCAGCTTAAAACATTACCCTTGTGAGTGTCTGTGTTGCTTTAATACTGAGATGAAGGAGCTGGTGGTCAGACCTTCTGCCTTTTGACTGCTTGACTCTATCAGAACTCCCTAAATTTTCCCCCTGTTTCTAAAGTATTATTTTGTAAAGCAGATTCACCTTTTTGAATGCAGTTTGCAAGTGAGTATGCCCAGCACAGATTTTATTGTAACACTAAGCCAGTTAATTGGGAGACAAGCTCACTTCCATGTGCTTCTCTTCAGTGACTGTAATGTGAACAGTTTTGTAGCTTCCATCCAAGTATCTTGGAGAATATACAATGCATGAATAAATTGAAGTAAATCTCTGAAATCCTGAGTGAAGCTGGTAAATATAAACTTGATCTTGTAGATGGAAGAACTAGATCATGAAGGAGGACTTGCCACTGTACAACGCAATGGGGAGTAAATTTCTATTCTGTAACATTGCATACAGCTGCCTCTGAAAAACAATCACATTTATCTTGTTACAGCAGCTATGTTTAAACTAGCCTTTTTCTTTAGATTTTTCTCCAGAACAGAAGTATTTTTTGCTTTTGTCCTCTTTCCATCTGTTTAAACGTAGTCTACTGTGACTTGTATTTGAATATGGTATTTACACTGCTCTTTTTAGCTAGATTGTGCTAACTTTCTGGGAGGGGAAATAGAAGCTACTTGATCTGTGGAAGAATTTTACTGGTAACTGTGCTAAGAAGCCGTGTGCCCTTTAACTGTAGTGTGATTGTCAGCAGGCCTGGGGGCAGTTGAGAGGGCAGTGACACTGTCTGTACAGCAGGATGGACTTTGCAGTTGGTGCAAAATTTGCCTTTGTGAACGCTTTAAATGCTAAACACCCATTCTAGTGAGCGACCCCTTTCTAAGAAACATCAACAACAGTGTCCTGGGGTGCAGTTAATTGATGGAAGTAGGCTGATCAGTCAGCTCTGCTGAGTGGGTGTTCCTACTTCCCTCCCCTTTGCAGTTGTACTGACTCTTCAGAACCCACAGTCAGCTACTCTTTCCAGAGCATTAGTTTTCATGATCTTGTCTTGTTGGCAGCTAACTGTTACATAAACTGAACTTTAAACATGAAATCACGCTCTTGGAAGACAGGCAGGAAAGCCATCATTCCAGAGAAATAAGGACCTTTCTGTTTAATTTGTATAAATTATTTTCTCTCATATTTGTAGATTATTTAGATTAGAGATACGTGTATGTACATATCTATTGCAATCTGGAGATTGCTGGAAGTTTACAGATGAGAATGAGTTGTGCATTTAACAGAACAGGTGCATAGCTCCCTACTGCCCTATTCAGCCTTTACAGGCTCACATGCTGGTATAATGAGAAGGAACATTGAAACTGTGGCTTTTTGCCAGAGGCTGCATATACCCATTCCATGGGGGCAAGGTTTTAGATCCTTTACGTTGTTAGGTTCAATGTTAAATAGGTAGATGTGAAGAAAAGAGCTGTCAGGAGAGGTAAAATGGCCCCTAAATAAATAAGGAGGTTAAAAAAAAAAACTTGGAGAAGTGAAGCTGAGAACTGGGTCACGGAAAAGATGTGAGGAAATAAGCGTTAGTAGAACCCTTATTTGTTTACGTAATTTTAGCCACTGGAACTGACTTTTGTTGAGTACAGCATGTACAAAAGTTGTTCCTAGTTGAGGGCATGAGTCCAGACTGGTTTTTACATGTACATATCATATTGTTCAGTGCTAGACCTCAAGACTGTTCCAACAGTCTCTGTGGGAGGGCTGAAGAGATAGAGCTCTAGAAGGCTTTAAGCACGTACAGAATGTAGTTGTGTATCTAAGTTTGCTTTTTGGAGTTTAAGTGTACTTTTTAAATAGCCTGTGTCTGCTGCACAGTGAATAAACAATAACCTGTAAATTTAAATCCCATTGTACATTAAGCTGGGACTTTGCTGAAGCCTTGGGATGTTATTGCTGCTATCTTGCAGGTTGATTTTTTTTTTTTCATTGCAGTGACATGTAAAAATGTGAACTATAGCTGATTTCTGCTATTAATTAGCTTAATTACAGTGAAGTTATTTTTCCCGTGTCAAGATTTTAAACTTGTTCTTTGTATGTCTGCAGGTTTGATTTTATCCTAGATAATGTTGGTGGATCCACTGAGAAGTGGGCACTAGATCTCTTGAAGAAATGGTCAGGAGCAACATATGTTACTTTAGTGACACCTTTCCTGATCAATATGGACAAACTTGGAGTGGCTGATGGCATGTTGCAAACAGGAGTCACTGTCGGCTCCAAAACTCTAAAGGTATTTGACAAAATTCTATGTCCTTTCATATTTTGTAGTACTTTAGTGACTACTTCTGTGGCCTGGATGTCAGTCACAGAGCTCATGGAGGGGCAGCTGTTGCATTGTCCTCATATGTCATTAAGTATACTTTTCTTTCTTTCTTTCTTTCTTTCTTGCACTGAAATGTGTTGGGGTGGTGCTTCTGGGTGTATGTAGTAGTTTGGGGATCTTTGAAGTTTGTTTCCTTATTGTGCTTTCCATTGTGGCCTTTTCCATATGGCCTCCCTAGTGAGTCCTGCTGACAGCCAGTGTTTCATAGTAAACACAGCAAATCCTGCCTCACTGAAGTGAGGGCAGTTTTGTTACTTGCTTTAGGCTGGTCAGGCTTTCTCTCAGAACATTGTTCTATGACTGATTCTCTTCATCCTGTTCCAGCACCAGAGAGTAATAAGCCTAGTGGAGGGTGGCTAGGAAGTCTTTCATCTCTTTCATGTTCATGTGTCTAGATGGTGATACTGATTTTTCTAGTTTTCATAAGTGGATCTTAAAACATTCTGCTGGTGGCCAGATCAGTGGGGCTTTTTAGAACTTTTCTCTTTCTTCCCTATGCTTGTGTACTTGCTCTCCAAATGAATGCTTTTTAAGCAGTTGCTATGGTATTCCTGCAAAGGCTTGGCTGAATGGGATTTTAAGTCCTGCAGCAGAACCTTCTCAAGAAAGCCCAAAGACAAAATGAAAAGGGGGAGAAGAAATATTGTAGTATTATTTCTCAATGTGCGTGTTTTCATGATGAAGAGGCTTCTATACCATATAGAAAAATCATCTTTCTTTGGCAGATGATGACTTTTTTTCCTGTAATGACTTACTCAGAGGAGATGCTCTTGACTTGTGCCTGTGAGATCTTCCCAAAATGCTTTTCATGTGAGCTGCCATCTGTTGTTGGACAGTGATGACTTTGGCAGATATTATGGTGGGAAATGAAGTCACTGATACTGAAGTGGAAGGTTCTAAATGTCACATTGCTGGGTTTATTTCACCCCTGTTTTGAGTGTACATGAACACATAACACCATTTCTCTCTTATGTAATAAATAATGCTGTTTCTAGCTCCAGAGACAAGGTAATTGTTTTTCTCTACTAGCTGACTTGTGCAATTGGACACACAATTCACCCTGACCCTGTTGTGGTAACACAACATCCTTCTCTGTACATTTAATTCACATGCTTAGGTGCTATTTTTTGCAGAGACTAGGATATAATTTCCATGTCTTTTTCTTAAATTACTTCTTCAGAGATTCTGTCATTAATTTTAGTTCCCGCTTCAGTTTGCTCTCATGATATTTTAATAGATTTGTGATCTTTCTTGCAGCACCTCCTTAAAGGAGTCCATTATCGGTGGGCATTTTTCATGCCAAGTGGCCCGAGTTTGGATGAAATAGCAGAATTGGTTGATTCTGGAAAGGTATGTCAGTAATGGTTACTTGAATATCTGTGCTGAAAGAGATCCTGCTTGGACTCAAAAATTGTGTAGTTCACTGTTGAGAAATAAAATGTTATGAGAATCCTGGTAAGGAAAACAGGTTAAAAATCAACTTGTTCCAGTTTCTAACTTCTGCCTTTTGCATGGAATTTAGGAGTTTGTAATACTTAAAACTGTTCTGCCTTCTCCTTCTTGAGTGTACTTTTTAAAAACACAAGCTTACAAAGTTACAAGGAGTAATATACAGTGATTGCTTATTTTTGCCAGTGGGAATAATTTAATATGAACTCTACATGAAAACTATGTTTTAAGAGGTCTCACTTGTTTCATTTGGGCAGAATAAACATGGCTGTGTATCTGGATGTGCAAAATTGCTTAGCCTGGGTGGTTGGGCGTTCTGCCCATAGTTTGCACAGAACTAGAATATTCTGGTTATTGCAGGTAATAGATGATCTCCATTGCAGAGTGGTGACAAGAATCTTGTTTTTCATTATTTCAGTACTGCAGATTCTGATGTTTGTGCTAATTCAGCGCAGGGACTTGGAATATTGTGAGCATTCATAAGCTTCTGGGGAATCTTAGTGAACTTGGAGGGAAGAGCCAAGACAGATTAAGTCTGCTTTTGTGATCTTTTCAGGTTTATGAGCTTGTTGCAAAATATATTGTGAGAGTGAACAGTTGATTTCCTATGTTTTGGATTGTGTGGTGATATAGGCCCCAGCAGTGTCCTCTTTGGGAATTTTGGCAACATGAAATTATCCAAGAGTAGAGAATAGGGACAACTGCTGTAAATCTTTACATGTGATAGATAAGCAGAAGAGTAAGCAGAGTCTGTCATAACTGCTGGGAATTCCAGTATGTGAACTGCCATCTTGTGCTCAAAATTTGTGCTTATTAGTGAAATTTAGATCTCTCAAAGTCTGAGTGTTGATCCCCCTTTTTGGGTATGCAATATGTTCCAGAGTTTGGAAAAGAGTCAATAAATTGCTCTTGTAATGAAGACCTGATTGCTTCTGTTTTGCCACCTCAGTGTGCTGCTCAGAATAAAAAATTCTCTGCTTTGCATTATGTCCAGTGCTGTAGGCATACTCCTGTGATCAAGAAAGAAGCTGTAGAAGGTCCTCATCCTGTGGTTGCATTCAATCACACTGCTAAATTATAAGAAAATCTAAGAAAAAGAAATGCCCTTGTCTTTGTTCTTACCATTTGTCCTGTTCTCAGCCAGTTGCAATTTGTTTTGTGTTCTGCTTCTGCCTTGTATGCAAAACAAATGCAGACTATGCTCATGAAAGCCTCTTGGGAAACAGCTGTTTATGCAATAGAGATAGGGCTTAATCGGTGTTCTTTGCTTAATAACCTGGACAGGTGAATTGCAATGCCACTTAAAATGTACGTCATACATACATGAATGTCCTGATGTACTTCTGCTTGTAAGATGATCGTGAGGACAAAGATGTTTGCTTGGTCTTTTATTCTCTGTGCAATAACAGGTCCTAATGTCAGACTGTTTGTCTGCAGAGTCATTATTCTAGCAGCATTTTACTCTGTTTTGTGTAATGTTGTAAACATCTGAGCTGTCATCAGAATTTTATAAGACTCAGTTGTGTTCCATTTAGACAGATATTAATAAGACTGTGACCTTTCTTGTTTAGACACAAGAGTTCTCATAAAAGGACAGACCATCCATTCAGAAGAGTAGGTGTTTGGGGAAAAAAGGCAGGAGAGAATCACTGGAGAAATTGTACCACAATTTCCTATAAGTAAGTGAAATGTTTGTTTTTGGATAAGAAAGAATAAAGGAGAAATTAAAAAAAGCAGAAAGAAATGAAGTGTATAAAGAAGCTTGGGGAAGCCAGCAAACTGAGCTCATGTAGTTGAACTTCTTACCTTTGAGTGAATATTTTTGAGTAATACAGGGTTTTTTTTTCATTTTCTGTTAAAGACATTTTAATTTTGAGATTGTATGAAGTGAGTAAGAGAGCAATTATAAAGCTCCTGAAAATGAGAGGCCTTTTTTCAGGAATATATTTTATGGGGGGATTAAATGTAAGAAATTAAAAAGAGATGATGGTTTAAAGAGATGTTACAGTAAGTTAAGTGTTGAAGAGCATATCTCTGAAACATTTACAGATAATTTTCATTTGACAGTGTTTCTCCTTACAGTCCTTCTGCACCAACAGAGATTTTTAGTTCTGATGAGTTCATCATCTTTGTGAAAGCAAAAGGATTCTCAAACTTTCAGTGGATGAAGAATAAGCAATTTTGTTTAAGGTTACTTGGTTTTCACCTGGATAATCTTTGCAGCAAGGAATAGAGATTTGCAAAATGTCAGCTCTGAGGAGGAGTTCTTTTAACAGCCTTTTCTTAATGGGGAAATGAAGGAGAGAATTTGATGAGTTGGTAGTACAAAGACAGAAAATAATTTTCCTTGTGTAATTTGCCTGCACATCAGTCAGTTCTGGGAATTGCAGAACCATTTTCAGTTTACAAGCTGTTTTCTCTGCCTTGCAGATGGACATCTTGCAAAGAAACTATTCCAAGACTGAGGGGCTGGGAGGCTGCTGCAACAATTATGGGCATGGAGAAAACCCAGTATTTCCTTGACAAATTTTAGAGAGACTGGCTATTTTCTAAACTGTTGGAGAATCCCTGTTGTGTTTTGAAGTGCAGCAGTTAATTATGACCCAGTAAGGAATGGCTTAATGTGGGCTCCACCATATGAGTTGACGAAACCCGTGTCAGAAGCTCTGTCTCTTTCCATGGTAGAATGTTCCTGGTGAATTACAATTCCTATCTTAAGACAGCTGAAATCAACAGAACCCTTAATTCAGGACACAGATCTGCTGGCACATTGTTCAGTGAAGCATCATCACTGAAAGTCTCGTGGTCAGTGGTCAGTGTTGTGGATTTAACATTGACAGTTTTGGTTTTTGCTGCATGCCCAGCATTTTCCTCCTAAGGACATATCATATAGTCCTTGCTGAAAACAGGGCAAATTCATGTAAGTATCTAAGGCTTGGTAGAAGCCTCTAACTCATAACTGAGGGATTACTTTGCCTTTTTTAAAGCCTGGTGGAGGAAAGCAGGCTCAGAAGACTCCTTAGTGTCAGAAGCAGGAGCACTGAGTGTGTTGCGTGTTCCTGCAGGATGTGGGTTAACATGCAGCCCAACAGAAATGTGACATTTTCATTTTAATTCACTGCTATTTAAATGCAGTACATGTGTGTGTGCAGTGTTTCTGGTGACTTAATACACTTTCCTTCAGAGCATTGTTGCATCAGATGGGCTCTTGAATGAAAGTTGTTCTTGCAGAAGGAAGGCTAAACGGCAGAGTCTCCAATCATGAAATGAATAGATAATTTCCTCTGATATTTGCTTTTTAGATAGATGTTCCAGCACAGGCACCCACAGGAAGAACAACTGCCTGCCTATATTAATGTAATTTGTAAGTAGTGTTGATTATGCATTTTGCTGAAGGTACTAGATGCTTTGGACTTAGCACCTGCTGCTATGGTTTAGAGGGCAGGATGCTGACTGTTCTTTGGCCCTGCTGCTGCCTTCTTGTGCAGTGCTGAACAAATCACATAACCTTTTGCTACCATAATTTCTTGATCTACTAATGAGGGCTAATGCTCTTTATTCACCTTTGGTGATTTGTTCTGAGATACCTTGTTAAAATGTGGAATTGAACTGTCTTCTGTTCCTGGTCTTTCCTATTCAGGAAGTAAATAACACAAATGGATGGATATGGTCATCCACTTTGGCATGTCATGGGTTCTGAGAGTTGCTTGGGTGGCCATAAGGTCATCACAGCTTCTGGACTCTGTATCCTAACCTGTGTGTTGATTTGCTTCCAATTCATCTTGTTACAGTTCTGCAAATAGCTTTTTCCCTGGCCCTTATTTCCGTATTGTTGCATTTCTCTCAGCTGTATGAATATCAAACAGTGAATGCAACACTTGAGTCCTTGAATGTTCTCCAAACATGACCTCTATAGATGTGGCCTTCTCTACAGTAATTCCAGACTTTATGACTGTGCTAAGGTGTCTTAAGATACCTGAGAACTTGCCCTTGTGTGATATCTGCTTTAGTCTCTCTGAAAAATTAGGCACTAGGGTACCTAATTAACTAGAGATCAGTCCTTCTTCCCACTCTTTTTAGTCACTCCTGGTTGTTCTGATGACCATCTTTCTTCATGCTAAATTGCAAAGCTTCAAAGCTTGCACCCTTTTTTTTTTTTTTTTTTCTTTTAATCTTGTGTTTTCCTGTTGCAGTGCATTTGCCAGGTTGGTTGGCTAGAGACAGAGATGTTGACCAAGGAGGAGTTGCCAAAAGCTCTGTTCAGCCCTTTCTCTTCCAAAAAGAACCTCTATCTGCATTTTGTCACAGCCACCAACAACAAGCCACTGTGATTTTTATTAAAACATACCTGCTCCTTTTCCTCCAGGACATGGTAGCTTGCTGATGTGCTGAGCTGTGTGTGTGATGTATCACAAAGTGTCTGTGAAGGGCACCAATGGAAATTTTGTATACTGTGGGGAAATAGGGTTTCAATATGTAAATTCACTTTCACCACAATGAGGTCTGGAAAAAAAGCATCATCATCTGCCAGGCATTTAATCAGATGTGTTCCCTTAAGCTGATGTAAGTGTAAATTGTGTGGTAAGTCAGTCCTGGTGTTCTGAGCTCTAACCTCCTGGTGTAGGAGGGAATTGTGCCTAGTGCAGGGGTAGAGTGCAGACAAGGCAGCCCTTGTCTGCTGTGAGTTTAGTTTGCTGAGACTGGGAAGATGTGGATCATGCAGGACTAGTCTTCTAATCTCTACATATTATATGCTTTCATATGTAAATACGTGTTTATACTTAACTGTACCAAAGTTGGTTCTGCCTTAAGTATATGGTGACATTGACCTAGATTACTTTAATTACCAGCATAAATATCAGGACAACTACGAAGAATGTGCTTTACCAGGGATTCTAGAAGAGATTAATTGCACTTTCCTTTAGTTAACAGTTTTTAGCATTGTCCAGTACGTAATTAAATCCAGCATCTTCCTTATTTCTACTGCTTTAAGCTTAGGCTAGGCTGGCACGCATTGCAGTTCTGGGCTTATCCCAGTTTCTTACTGCTCTTTATTGTAGAAGCTGTTCTGCCAGGGCTAATTAACAAACAAGAGATTTTTGAAGCCTTTTCTGCACTCTGAACTGTACCCTGATAGCCTTCTTAACTGGAATTTTTCTGCTAGCATTTTAATAATTGTACATGGTATATATAAGTTTCTGTGGGCTGCTGTTAGAGATTTGATATAAAAGAATGTACTTTGGCTTATTAATGAAACATACAAGGCCAGATAATACAGTTGTTGGTAAGAGGTTGTGGGATTAGACCCTGGAACACTTGCCTTCCATTCCCACGTCTTAACCACTGCAGCACCATTTTTGTTATGGGTGTATTGTTTGCTCAGTTTTACTTCTCTTAGGTATTTGGGACAGAAATATCATGTACATGCTGTCTTTTAATGTGCCCATGGATGAAAGTGCATATTCTCTGAAATACAAGTTAATAAAAAGCCCAGCAAGGAAAGGTTTTTACAACACATTCAAAGATGGGGCTCTGAGCAGTGTGGTCTAGTGGAAGGTGTCCCTGTCTTTGGCAGGGGGAGTTGGACTGGATGGCCTTTAAAGGTCCTTTCCAACCCAAACCATGCTACAGCTGTATGCTGGAACTGTGCATTTGCAAGGCTACCTGTACAAGGTGTGACCAGAGCTAGCTGTTGCAGAAGGTAGGGACTTCATTCTTTCTCTTCAGTGGGGCCTGACCCTAGCCCTTGTTGATCTTGCTGGCAAGCAATATGAGGCTCGGTATACATTGTTGCATGCCATTTTAAGGGAAAGAAAGAATGAAGACAGGAGTGAGATTAGGATCCAAGGAGCATGGAGCAGAGAAGATGCTCAGCTAAAGCAGGAGCGTCCCAAGAGGGCATCTTTTTTCCCCACAGGATGACAATAAAGTAACAAATGTGTAACGAGTTGTTTAGTTCCGGGACAAGCACTGCTCTTTTTAGTGATTTCTCTTCACAATTCTTGTTGACATTGATGAGAAACTCCCTAAAGACCAAAGGAGACCATAAAGCTCTGCATTTGTGCTCATGGACTGCATTTAGGCCCGGTGGTAATTTCTGGAGGAAGATGGCCTTTGTCTTTTAACTCAGCTAGTCAAATCAGCAGGCAGGTCTTTTCCATTACGGCAAGCCCTCGGGAGGACTTGGATGTCTGGTTTTGTTCTGTGCCTGTTCCTTTCCTGGAGGGTGGCGTATGGGAGCCTGAGCAGCCTCACCCAGGCATAGGAAGCGGGGAGGAGGCACTCTCCCAAGCAAGGCTGCCCAGCAGCTCGGACACGGCCATCCTTTGCAGACCTGGAAGAGAGCCAGTGCACTGTCACTGTCCTTTGAGAGACCGCCCTTGTGTCCTCCTGCGCTCTGAACTAGGCTTGCGCTCCGTCCGTCGCTCTCCTGAGACGTTCAAGGCTCTCGCTCTCCCTCCAGTGGCAGGAAAAAGCTCCACACCTACTGGAGTCACTTGTTGCTACCATGAGGGTCGAAGCCGTCTCCATTGCTTTCATGTTTTCTCACTTGTCCTCTCCTGATAACCTAAAACTGTGTCCTTGTTACAGCAGAAAGTGGGACCTCCAAGGGTGAGCGTGAATTTGCCACGAGCAGGAGTGTGTTCCTGCTGACCAGCCAACTCCTGCCAGTGCTGTTCACTGCCTACTGCACTCGGAGCTGGAGTGGCTGGGACACCCCTCTGTGATGTGTGTAGGATAGCCTTAATCAGAATCAGCAGTTACTCTTTTTATTTTTCCAAACACATGAGTTCATTGCAAGAGACCTGAAATGCATTTCTATGCATGTCCTGCATTGGAGAGAATGAAGAGGGAGAAAATACCTTTCAGGCCCAATCTGTTTTCAGATAAACATTTCAGTGTGGGTATGTGTAATCCTTTCTCTCCCAGACTTTAGTTTAATCCCTTTTCCCTGAACAAATAGGTGTCCTCTGGCAAGGAACTGATGCGTGGCTGTAAATAGGCAATGTTTTTATTATCCAGTTAATCTCCATTTATTATCACACATTCAACAAACAGCAGACGCTCCCCTACTTGTTTGTCTGTTCACAGGAAGAAATTTTATCTTAGTCAGTGGATTATGGTAAAGGCTGAGTGAATCACTGTGCTGCAACATGGTCAGCCCTTTCAGGGTTAGTCAAACAATGGGACTGTCCAGCCAGCCAGATAAAATGTTTAATGCTCTAGATTGCCAGGATCATCAGTTTGGTATTCATGTCTCTCTATAGCACTGCCTAAAGCCAGCATTTAAATGAAGCTAGAGGTTGCATCAATGTAGCAGATGGGCATTGAGCATGTGGTGGCTGCAATACACACGGTGTTTTGAACTGTGAGGCTGAATTCGGGGCTCTACTGAATCACTGTGTCACCACTTTTCAAATGCAATGTTTTAAACTCTACCCAGCAGGCTGAGGAGGTAACATATCTCACTCTGACAGAGTTATAAGTTGTAACCTAGAGTAAGGGACTGTGGATTAGCAGAACAGTAAAGTGTCTTGTTCATGTTTTCTCAATTGCTGCACGTCTGAAATTAACTTCTGCCTTTCCCTAGAATCCCTTGCACATCACATCTCATGTGCTGCTGCTCTGCTTTCTTCCCTGAATACTTTTCCTCTCTCCTAGCCTATTGCCTTGTCAGGGTCATCTGTGTCCATGCATCAGCAGGCTGGGTTTCTGTTTCCCTTTTTTCCCTCTTAATTGAAGCACAGCTTTGTACACAACTGCCACTAACAATAAGTACTGTACAAGTGCTTGGCTCAACAAAGTTCCTGAATTGTGTTTTCCCAAGCATCTGCTATGAAAGCAAGGGTTAGTCTTCCTCTAAACAGTCCGTACTGATCAGCAGCACGCTCCTCCTGCTGATGGTCACAGCAGCTGCAGCTGCACTCAGATGCTCAGTTTACCCCAAACCATTGTCTAATTCAGTGTTTTTGCTGCCTTGAGTCCATGTCTCTGATTTTGCTGATGGCCAAGACAACATTTCCATTCTGTGCTGAATGCTGACCAGATATGAGTTTGTCTTGAACATGATCATTTATACCCAACATTTCTTCCACAGTTGGGCTACCTTTGTGGCTCCTCTGCTGTGTGTTGCTACTCACTTTGCTAGGGGCTGGTTTACAGACACTGTCCAGGCAGACAAGAGAAAAAAATTACTAAGCCTTGTACCTTGCTACATGGCAACTTTGAGGCACTTGGTGATTTGGTGACGTTATGTTTTTGCACATTGCTCTCAAAGTGATTTGTCTGCAAATTCTAATGCATTCTTTGGAGGAGGTTCATTCATTCCTGATTTTCTGCCATGTAAAGTTTCGCACTATGGCTAAGCTTGCTATGACAAAATAAAAAGGAAAATCTAGTGATTGATGTGGTGCAAGTTAGAGTACTGATGTCTTGGATTCCTGTTATCATACAAGCAAAGCCAGTAGTTATTTAAGTGCAAGGAGTGGACATCAAAGTAAGGCACAGTGTATAAATTAAGAGGAAATTAGGAGACCTAAGAAAAGGACCTCCCTGAGCACAGACAGCTATCAGAGAGCATTTGTTGTGCTGTTGGGGAGGGTGCTGGGTGGTTGGCTCTGTTGCTAGGAAAGATTAAATTACCAGTTCTGGCTTATTCAACAAGAGAGGCTGCATGCTCACAGCTATAAAGAAAATGCAGTAGATACTTTTTCCCCTGACACAAGTGAAAAGGATCTTCTTCTAGCACTGTAAATAATGTGTTTGGATCTTTGGATCTTCATCACTGCAAGTGCTAGCTGCAGACTCGTGAACTGGTGATTTTTTTCCTCTGATAAAAGGATTAGGATCAGTGTAAAGACATGCACTGGGCTGGTGTTACAGGATCCAAGGTAAAGGACCAACCTCAGGGTAGGCAGATCTTTGGTAGGAGGTGTGAAAGGTACTTCTGTAGACAAATTTTTTTTGGCATTTGGAATGCTGACTCAGAACGTGACAGTAGAAAATCACCTCTTCCTTTGGACCAGCAGTGACAAATATTTTTCAGAAGAGCTGGAATTTCTTCTGTTGGTACACTGTGGCATCTAAAGAAAATGCTTATAGGGGTTTCAGGCTCCTTAGTTAATAATGGGGAGAGTGAATAAGTAGTTTCACTGTTGTTAGAAATGAGTCTAAAACAATCCAGAAGGCCACTCTACAAAATTAATGTCAAAATAGCAGTTGATGCAAGCTGGGCTTCATAATGATTTATGCCTCCTGGAATACACAGTGGCTGAATTTTCAAGTGTAGTTACTGATTCAGCAGCAAACATTGGTGGACATTTTTTTGTACTTCATTTGTGGTGTTTTGAGGGTACTGACCCATGTACTGATGCAGACAGGCTTCCGATTTATCGGTATCTTTAAAATATCTGACACTGTGAGAATTCTTGAGTATAACAAGAAAACAAGTTGAGAAATATAAGACAAAAAAAATGTTTTTTTCTGTAAGTGTATCATTGTGGACAATAAAAAGTTAAACCACAGTGTAGTTTTTGAAAGAATATAGAAGTTAGAGCCTTATGTGGTGGCATTAGTGGGAGAGGACCCAGGTTAGGGCTCCAAAGTAGAGGTGTTTCAAAACACAGACAAAGAGCAGCAGAAAACCTTCTTCTGGATGCAGAGGTATCCCTGAAAAATCTTAAAAGCTAGTGGCTACATGGCAAGTTCTGTCCTAAATACCATAAAGAAACCTCCCCCACTTCTTCATACAGTTTTGAAGTGTGAGGGTGATACATTACTTAATACTTTATTCCTAATATAGTGACATTTTTTCTTTATTAGATTCAACCAGTTATTGATGAAGTCTTCCCATTTTCTGAAGTTCCAGAGGCCTTTCTGAAGTTGGAAGGAGGACATGCACGTGGAAAAACAGTGATCAATGTAATTAGTAGACAATAAAGTATCTCTAATCATTATTCTGCCTGCAGTCAGTCCTTGAACATTAATTGGTATGTAGTGAGTGTTTCTTTTTTAAAAGCTCATACGGGATGCATAACTTGTAACTCTTGTTTTAGAAAAGCCTCTGATTCCTTCATATGCCGCCTGTTAAAAAGCAGACAAGACATACTAATGTCTCTTAAGCATTTCTACCTTAAAACCATGTTAAAAATGTAGTTGTGGCCTTTGCAGAACACCCCTCACTCTTAGGATACGAGGAACAGTCTGCAGCATTTTCCTTTTGTGTATCTTGGAGCTTTCATTTTTCAGGTGTGAGTTCTGAAATGGTGAGGCACTCTCTTATCTACTTGTCTACATGAAACCTGTGCTGTTTTAACTTGGTTTTCCTACTTCTGTTGACCTTCACTAATGCAGATTAGTTGTCAGGCTATTTCATTCTTAGAACTAAATGGTCACATTACTGTCTCAAGACTGATACTTTGATCTTGTTAGGGCAACTCTCTCATGACATAGCCAATCTAAATAGAAGCATGGAACAAAATCAATCTGTAACTCAACTCCTGGCCCAGATTCAGCTGACTGCAGTGTATGTGCAGGTAGGTGGGCACAATTTTGTGTCCCTGTTCCTGCTCTGTCTCATCAGTGCTGGTGAAGCGCTGGAGGGGGTGTTTGTGTCTGGTGGGCTGTTTCTCAGCTTGCCATTTTGCCAGACATGGGCTATGGAGTAACTTCCCCTGCAATTATGCAGGTGGATTGAAGGAAAGTGGCAACTTGTTAAGTGAAAGCTGTGCATTTACTGCAGTGCAGCTGTGGTGATGCACAAACCATGTCATGCAGTGCTTCCACCAGGGGACAGAAGTTTGCAGCTGGGTGAATACTGGCCCAAATGTTTACACAAATATGTGTACAAACATGTGCAGAAGATTCTTCTTGCATAGAAGAATCACCCATTCCTCAGAACCTGCACTATTCCACTGTGTTCACTCCTCCGGGGCTGGCTGTTGGAGAGGAATTATGGACAGAGATGGGCACAAGATGAAAGCAAAACTAATCATAAAATGTCCCTTTTCTACCTTTAAAAAGAATTTCAATAAAAACGTTACCTAACTTATATTTATTTGTAAAATGCTATATTTTATATAGCAAGAGCACATCAATATGACAAAGTACCACTGTTTGGAACCAGTAACATCATATTTTCTATTAAGGACTAAAAGCAGCACATTTCAGAGCAACAAAACTTCGGTGCATCTTTACAAAAGGAAGAAAATTAGTAAGGCACTTCCTCTAGGGTGCTAATAGCAAAAGCACCAGTATCCTTTGAGGCAATACAATAGTAATGAAAATGTTAATTTTAAACAGATTTACTACGCAATACAAAGGCCTGGATTCTCCTCGGAGCAGCTTGTAATAACACTGGTCTAAGCCAGAACAAAACACAGCAGCATAGTACCAGAGTTTGTATTTTACCTTTTTGCCAATATTATTAAGAAAAACTAACATGGCCAGGTTCAAAGCAGAGCAACAGAAGGACCTCCTGCACTCATCCGAACATCCTGCATGTCACAAGCTCTTTACTAAACCAGTAACACTTACTTGGAATGGGCACAGCCCTTGTGGCTGGGCATGTATCCAGGCTTGGCTGTGCCCCTTCCTAGAGGAGTCTGACGCTTCTGTCCAACGGGGAGCCAGGAGCCCACCACTAACATTGCTTTTCAACATCTCCAGAAATATTGGGGAGCTGGGCATTCTCCATGGTAAGCCCAACAGACAGTGGCTGGAAAACTCAGTAACCACAGTGCTGACAGGCTTTTGCAGTCATCTTTAGTAATTCTTTCCCTAAGAATTCTTGTTTCCTGTATGATTTCGGAGTTCAGTAAGACTCTGCTTACTGAAACGGTTTTAGAAGGTACAAATACGGCTTTGGAAAGAAGAAAAATACCCACAACTCAAGAAGTTAGGCAGCCTAGAAAATGGGCAAATTCTTCACATTCTAATGCATCCTTTTGCCAGACCTCTCTTTTTCTAACAAAATATCTGCTACTTTACATCCTCTATACATGAAAAAAATCTAGATTTTTTTCTTAATTTAGGACTTAATATATTAGCATACTAACTATACTTGAAGCCACATGTTAAAATGTCTTTGGATGAGCTGTACTAGCAGTCTTTAAATTTTCAGTAAACACAAGTTTGTTCCAGTGAACCAAATATATTAATTTCCCGTAGTGAATATTTCTCTATACTACAGCCATAGGTCCAAGTTGCTATACCCACATACACACTGCACTCCTGTCCTTTATAAAAGAAGTTGCATTTACTGACTATTCTGGGTTAACTACTCGCTGACATGATTGTAACTCCACGGGGTCTCTTTCAGTTGTTCCCTTCTAGCCTGAGGCATACTGCCAAATCTCTATCCAACACTGAATTGTAAGGATTTAAAAACAAAAAAAAAAAAAGGAAGATTTTGACATACTCAAGTTTTTATAGGGAAAATAATCTTGGATAGGGAGGTGAAATAATTCTGTTGCTTGTTCTTTTTAAAATTGTGAAGAAAAGACAAAACTCTCTTCGTTGATCCTGTATCCTTCAGAGATGGCAGTGCCAATTGCAGTGTCCAGAATAGTGGCCAATTCAAATGTCGTCTTTGCTTCACTGGGTTTACACAACCAGTGGTTCCCAACATTGTGTTAACTTTTCTTCACTGACTGTGTTGACAACAACATGGTCGCAGTCATACTGTGTGCCTCCTGTAAGAGAAATGTCAAAGTAGGGAGGTTAAATTTGTCTCTTTGAAATAAGAGAAAAATACTCTAGGTTTCAGAAAAGCTCTAGTAAGTGCTGGTGTAGACAATTTCTCTTTGACCCATAGCTCTGAGAAGACAAACGTATTTTCATCACTGCCTGCTTTTGGAATTTATTTTTGAAACAGTTTTTGAATGAAACAAGATCAGTCTGCCTTATTCTCTCCACCCCTTTAGCAATTCAGTTTCTCAGCTGTTTCAGCCTGGATGGAAAAGGAAAGAAACACTGCAGTACAGTCAGGTGCAGCTCCTTGAAGACTGTCACTTCCCTAAAGTCATGCCTGACTATTCAGTTTTCCTGCAACAATTGTCAATTGTCACTTGGCTCTAAAAACAGAGTGAAGATGTTTAGATGATGAAGTAAGTCCTTCTGCTACCAGACAATACACACGTGACCAAGTCAGAGACAAGGTCTGGCACTCGTTTACTCCTTGCCATTATAATCCTTTATTTTGACCAGATGAATCACAATTCATCATGCACAATGTATCACCCAATGTTCGGCTGTTTCCAGTAGCAGCTGAACGTATCTGAATGCAAAACTGGCAGCTGAACATATCTGAATGCAAAATAGAAACATTTCTTAGAAGAGCTTAATCTCCTTACGTGGTACAATGCCAAGTATGTTCTCATAGAAGAGCACCATTAATATTCTAACTTAGGAAACTGGAAAGCAATGACACATTTGACTGAAGCTGAAAGTCAGAATTGATGTTTTTTTCCCTCAGATCTAGTATGTACTGCAGAAATGTAGGACACGTGCATTTCCTGCAGTACAACACACCTGCAGAGCAGGTGGTATTCCCACTGGAAGTAGCCATCTGTGCAAACCATTTATACAAAGCACCAGGACACTTCCATGGACACTGTCTTTTTGTTCTGCACCCCCATTGCCTCACCTGACTGAGCAAAAGACAAGCCTGGCAGCTGAAAGCTTATGATGAATGTAAGATACTGACCTTTACAGCTAATATTATTTTTTGTAGCTCAGTTATCACTGTGAGTGCAAAAAAAATTTTAAGTGGTGTCTGATAGAATGTAAACGTGTTAAGATGGGGTAAGCTGGGATGGTTTTGTTAGTGGATAGAGAGACTATTTACTTTGATAGCATGGTGCTCTGGACAAGGCTTTGTGCTATAGCAGTTTATCCACAAGGTGGCATTGGCAACTGCACAGTTACACAACTGCATTCATTTGCTGAGGAATTCTTTAACGCACAGTTTGTGGTCCAGAATGGATCGGCAGAGTAGGCAGAAACAGGCAATGTTCTTACTAGGCTTTCTCAAAAAAAAAAAGCTAAACTACATTTACATTTACTGAAAGCTAAATGTATCTACTGTTTTGTATTTACTGTACAGATGTACTTTGTTTTAAAGCTAAGAGTGCATCTGTACTCCCACCACCAGGCCTATCCATTGTAAAGTTCTTCAATTATAAATGCAGAATACATAATTGCTTTTAACATGATTAACTGAAGAAAAGGCAATGCTATAGTATTTCTACTTGTTTGGAACAGGCTCCCCAGGAAAGTGGTCACAGCACCAAGCCTGATAGAGTTGAAGAAGCTTTTGGACAATGCTCTTGGGCACATGGTGTGACTCTTGGGGTGTCCCATACAGGGCCAGGAGTTGGCTTTGATGATCCTTATAGGTCCCTTCCAGCTCAGGATATTCTGTGATTCCAGTGTTCAGTCCTGTTTAGTTCTAAAGTGCTGACTGTTGACTGTGTTATTTTTCTGGTTGGTTTGGGTTTTTTGGGAGATAGTGGTGGTTGTAATTGACATCATTAATGTCACAGTATCAATTTATAATCAATCTTAAAACAGTTAAAAAAATAATAGAACAGATCCAGAAAATGTTTACTCCCTTCACCCAAAAAAGCAGTTATATAAGACGATCTGATTATGCTAATTGTGCTAATCATTCAGATTGCCACTTTTTTACACTTTCTGTGAAGCTTGGAAAACAAAGTTCAGAAATAGTATCTACACAAATCAAATTACTATGACAAAAGTGACTCCAAAATACACATCAATTGCTCACGGACCCCAGGCTGCTATGGCAGAATCTCACGCTTGCCATATAGGCATACCATTAATAAAAAAAAGAACCTCATCTTTTTGCATCTAATCATATCAGTGCACAAGTCTGCCTTTGCTTTCCTAACATCCTTTGGCTATTGCATCAACAACTACTATTTAAGAAAATTTGCACTTACAGAAATTAAAGTTAATGAAAAGTTAGGTTGTTCTTACTTCACCATTTTAAATAATCATATTCACATTGCCCAGAAATTAACTGAGGCTATCTACAGCGACTGGACACTGAGAATACAAGATAAGCAAGTACTGTGGGTTACTAAATTGTATGTAGGAGAAATGAAATGAAGTCTTAGGGCCTGTATAATTCAGGAGGTCAAACTAGCTGATCGGGTCTTTTTTGCTTCTAGATTAAAGCAACTAAAGCTCCTTCCTAATTTATAGGCACATTTAGTGTGTATCCCACTGCAAATACCATGTAATTAAGACCCAATGTAATGAGATAACATTTGCTTACCTTTGATATCTAAAACCAGCTTGGGTTTCATCTTGCTATAAATTCTGCCATCGGGACTAATATGCCAATATTGTTTGTCTTCATTCCGCTCAAATGACAGACCGAGTTTAGAGCCAGGAGTTATAAGATTTCCAACAATTGTCAAGCAGCAATCCTCTGCCATCTGTGTCATTAGAAAGGCAACAGCAATTACTCAGAATGGCTTTACTTCTACTGTTCACTGGTTTTTTTTATCAAATCAGAGGGAATGACTTTCCCTCCAGGAATCTATTTTTGCCCAAAACTCAAGACTCATCTTTCTTTTTTTCCTGTTTGTGCTGACACTCTCCACTACATGGGAACATTAAAATAACTATGGTGTATCAGATCAAAAGGAACAATTTGCACCTGTCTATAGCAGTGGCCAGTAACTGAAAATTACATTGGTACCATGGAAGATTACATTGACAGTACTCTTGTATGAAGTATGTTCGTGGTTATCTCTTCCAGGCTCGGCCAGCCCAGAGACTTTTCCATGCATCCCAAAATCTTTAATGCTCATTTTCTGTCCCATGTGTGAATTTTTAGTCACTACCCACCAAGATCAGAGTAACCCTTTAATGTGAACACCCTTGTGTATTGTAATGTAACCCTTCCATACTGTGGCAAGCAGTTCTAAATCCTAACTACCATTAAACATAATTACATAATAAACATAATCCTAACTACCAAATTAAACATAATTTGATATGCAACTAGTTTTATTTGATGCTCTCCTCATTCCTTGATTATTTTAAAGCATAATGTTTGCAGAGACTTTAAGCACATCATCACTCAGAGTGTACCCTTTGTAGGCTAAAATGTCCTCGCTATTTTGTCTCTTCCTTGCATAGAAGCTCTCCATTTCTTCTGAACATATTTTTTTTTCCCAAATATTTCTAGTTTTGCATATAACCTTTTCATAAAGAGGACATAACTGCACAGTATCAAGTGTACGAATTTCACAGGGTATCACAGTAATATTTGCTTATTTCTTCTACACTCTTTTCCTAGTCACTTGTATAACTTGATTTCAAACATCTGCAAATGTCTTCTTGGTTAAAAAAAGAGCTGGCGAAAATCAAGCTTATTTCAAAAGAGTGTTAAGGCTGTATTACTAAGTAACAGTCAATTTTTCTAGATAAACAGTGATTTTCAGTAGATCATCATAAACTGCGCCTTTTAACTACTGAATGCACTTCTGTGGCAGATTGAACACTCATCTGTCATTGTTGAAATGGCCCTAAATTATTTTACAAGTACTTTTAAAAGCACTTTGTCTTGAGAAAGTCATACTTCTGACTATCATAACCTAGAATTAAAGAAAGTTGATTTGGTTGTGAAATTCTCACTTGTATCTGAAGCGTTCTCTAGTGAGACAAGGAAAACTCTGAGGTTAGACATTAGGTCCACTAGACTAGAAATTCACCCGTCTCCATGAAACTCATGAAGAGTAAGGAGACCTGCACTCATATCTATTTCTCAAAAAAGAGCAGAATGACTTTCATATCTTGCTTACTGGTTATCCCACATACTTAAAACAGCCCTTCCTTGAAAACCCCAGGCACAGCTCAAGGTCACATCTCATGACTCAGTCACTGAGATGACCCCAGCTTACAGGAAGGTGCAGGTTCTTCCAGTGACCTATGTCTGCCTCCGTGCAGGTAGCTACCCACCCAGGAGCTCAGTTTTCTTTGTAATATGTGGTAAAACCCAATTTCTGGTTTGTGCAAAATGGATTTACTACCATTCACCAGAAAGATGACAGAACTCTGTAAGAGTTCAGTCACTTAAGATCAATGTTGCCAGCTTGCACTCTGCACTAAGCTACCTGATTGCTATACAGCATAAGCTGTGTATTTTCTGTGCACAGAAAAATTGCTTTATGAGATACAGAAAAATGGCAAAACCCAGGAGCATTTATCCAAAGCCATATAATACCACACTGTCTCAATATGAAAACTTGTTGACATGTTTGAGAAGCACCATCAAAAGAGAAGTCTTTTGTATGCCATATTAAAGCTTTTAGCTTACTTTGCATCATTTTGCTGTCTGCATAAATCCCTTTTACAACTGCATGTGTCCTGTAAACATGTCCGAACAATGCCTTAGCTTATTAACAGTAAGATTCTTCCCTCCAGCATAGATGACATAGTTATAAATGGCTTCTTTGAAGTTATACAATCCTATAGAAAAAGTTCACATGATTCTTTGCAGTCAAGCTGTTTAACAGTATTAAAGCAACTTAATTTTCTTTTGGCTGGCATCCCTACCAAAGACTGTTCATGCTTAAACATTATATGAACTGTGCATACCTCTGCTCACCTCAATGACAATTTGCACATGATTAGTTTTATGGACTGTGAGAAAAGTATGGCTTCATTTGGAAACTTGTACAGAAGAAAGGAGAAATGATGGATTTGACAAATACAAGGATAACCAGAAAACAAACAAAAAAAACCCTAAACAAAAGGAAAAAAAACCCCACCCCTAAATGGCTCAAAAGAGTGGGATTTATCTTTAAGCTTGCCTAAATGCACAAGAGGATATTGTCCTAGGGTGACTTTATGATGTTTATATTTTTAACTGTCTGTTTCCTCCCAAATTTGCTCTAAACTGGTACAAATACCAACCTACATTACACTAACTGTCCTACTGCAAGGTATGCATCCTTCAAAATATTATCAGGAAGGGTCTCCCCTGCTTTGATACTTTTGCAATACTTTCTCTCAAAATTTCCATTATATCAAAAAAGTATCATACAACTAGTTTATATCACTTGAAAAAGCCAGAGTTGACTAAAGCAAATCAAAACAAAACCCACAAAAACCAACTCCCTACAGAAGGATTACATTATAGTTGAAACAGATTAAGCCCATAAAATGAATGAAGATGCTGCAGTAGGAATTAAATTCATAAAGCCCTACTACTGGAGAGGAAGAGAAAATGCACATTGAACTCAAACCTTACCCGACACCTTATGAATCCATCCTGATAAACCCAGATTTGATCATCTGAGTCTGTATCTTCTGCAACCTGTATTCTGAGAAGATTCAGATTATCTAGGTTGCCATCAGCTGACATGAATTTTCCTGTTTCCTTGTTTCGAAGCCTGAAGTACACACGTTTCTGCACAAAACAAAAGAACTCTTTAACCACAATCTCAGCAGTGAACACATCCTGCTCTCAGTTAACTTCAGAGCAGTTACTGTCAGTGCTGAACCCCAAACCTCCCTCTTTCTTTCTGAAAGCTTAACTTCTTAATTTGAGAATGTAATTCAGAAGCCCATAAACATTGGGACAAGACAAGCTTGAGAACTCACCACTCAGCATGGAGGGCTTTAGGCTTTCCTATGCACTGAAATCAGCACACAGTGGAAAACTAAAATTTTTTAATGCAGAGCATAATAACTTCTCTCTGCTAATTCCATTCCATATATGCTCTTGGGTTTCATTAAGGGTGCACTTGTGTGGCCTCTTACACATGAACACTTCTGTTCAGACAAGCTCTCAGCAGGGCAGTGAAAATGCATTATTCCTAATTCTGCCTAAGGCTATACAAAGACAAAGCCATGACAGCAAACAAATGAAGCTGGTTACAGGTACAAGTAACCTATGAATTAGAAAAAGTTGTTTCTCCTATGAAATATGGCCCAGCAAGAACTCAAATGTTAAAGCTCGCAGGACTGCCACACCTTTGCTCAAGATCATATGGAACAAATATTATACATATTTATAGAACAAAAACATTTATAGAACAAAATTAAGAGTGCATGACAAGAATAAATTTTGCATTAGATTTGCAAATTATTCTGCCAAGTAATAAGCAGAGAGGGACTTTTCCTCTTAAACCAACACAAAATCACTATTCACTGAAGTATCTTTTTTTTAACCAATTTTCTTGTTGTTCCATAAATAATGCAGATAGTATAGACAGTATGCCAGCAACCAGTCTGGGTTCTAGTTATGAAACAACTTTAAATCATTTATATACAGCAGTTATAGCCATAATTTAGTAATCCTTAATTAATCCTTATATGCTGTCTTCTGTACGTCGGTTTAAAGGATGCTTAATTAACAGTTTAAGCCATGTAACTGCAAAGCCATGTAGCATATTCAAACAGCTTTTATTATACACAAAACTCTGGATTTCTTTACACAATTGCCCATGCTGAAGTTTGTCACGTGCCTGTGACAAGGCTGTAATGCTGCTTACAGCTGCATAATATCTCCCCATGACAAGATATAAATTAGTACTTGATGAGCTCATGTCAAAGCCCACTCACCTGCAGTAAAGGTCTCAGAGAACCTATCTGACAAAAGCCACTGGCTTTATACCAGTCTGGAATTTCATTTGGTGTTAACAACATCTGACGTCCCCTGTAATTACTGTGTTCATAAATTATCCATCTGTGAGGAGAAAAAATAAGACGATATTTTAACTGTCAAATTCTGCTTTGGAATCAATAAATGAGTTTAATAGAAATCTGTCCCACAACATAGCAGTGTTTAGCTTTGGAAAGCCAATTAGCTTCTTTGTAACAGGCCTTAAAAATAATAAAATAACATCCTGATTTAGGTCAGCCACACTGAGATGGGTACACAGGAGTTCTAATTTTAGAGTCCTATTATTTAAAAATTACAAGCTGAATGAAGCAAAGCATTTTCTTGGGAGAACCCAGCTTTTAAATACCATTTGTTTTCAGGAGGCACTGTGACTCCTCAAGGAGCATAGATCTATATGTATTAAATGCTACATTGCTGCAGGTGCAGCACCGGCTGGTTTGTGTATCTGAATTTGGACAGGCCTGGTTCATGTGAGAAAGAACTCTATGGATACAGACTGGAACAAGCAAACACTGGAAACTGCAACAGAGTGAAGTTCTCTTGGGTATTTTGATAGAGGTTTTATTTCATAACATCTCTCTTCTTTCCAAATACCTGCAAGGGGGGTGGGGAAGAGACAGAGCAAGAATGCACATCGAAAAAATTTGTTTAGCATTCCCTAACACGCATCCAGCTACACTTAAAATCACACATTGAGTGTCATCTGTCAGAACCCAACTTCTGATTCTCTATTATTGGCACAGCCAGTGAATTATGTCTGGGCTTCAAAACAGGCTGCCATACAGTGCAATTTCTAGAGTCCTCTCACAGTGATATGCTGGGACTGTCCAGTAGCCATGGGGGTTTGAGTACATGAACACTCAATATGCTCCCTCCTCTGACTGATTTGTCACCAGACTTCTCCATCCAGAAGTAAACTCACTTTAATTTTGGTGCTTTTTCACTGCCTAATACACATCTATCTCCAGGAATTATAAATGGAGGTCTCTTAGCAAAGGAAGTGAAGATGAAATAGTCTTCCATAACGGAGGCAGCAGGGGCAAGGAAGCTGTAAACCCTGTATTTTGATACATTTCAGCAGCTGACACTGCTACAATGAAATTCAAATTTTCATATCATATTCTATGTTTCTGGTGATCCACCAAAAAAAAAAAAAACCCACCCATATATTCATTGGACAGGAAACAGACACAATTCACCATTCCATTACCTGGAATCATGATATTGGCAAAGAAGTAACTTGATGTTTGACTTCATGTTATGGAAAGTGAGAATCAACTATTGTGGTTATGGTGAAAGATACTGAAACCTTTGGAAACTTCACAATATAAACATGTACCTTTTCTTACAACCTTTGTTTCAAAGCTCAGTTCAGTGTGCTAAGAAAACCCTTTGACCATCTTATCCAGATGGGGAAAATTATTTGGTCTACAGATTTGGTTATTAGCTATCCACTTGAGGGCAGTCTTCAGCTATCCACCAGCATCTCTTTAGCACACACCTTGGAAATTTGCCTCTTCAAAAGAAGACATTTATGTGCAAAGCAACAGTAACGTGGATCTATCATAAAAACCCCAAACTACAAAAACCACCAAAACTGGGGGCAAGTATCTTAGAGGTAGAAGTTAACAACAGGGAAAAAAACAAAAAGAGAATTTAACAGATCTGCTGGAATCCTAGAATATCTGACAATAGTTTTAAAAATGCTTCCAAACAGCTCTTCAACTTCATCAGAGAGTATTTTTTACATGATCTTCAAGGGTACATTTAGTGAACACAACTGCTTAAAAACACCTACCAAATCTAACTGCTAGATTCTCCTTCCATTCCTGAAGTAAAAGGGACTATTACTACTAACATCAACAGAGGCGAAATCATGGTCTGATTGTACCTCCGTGTCCATAGCAGAAGTTAAAAAGTTAAAGGATGACCATGAAGACTTATTAAAAAAATTTTGAACTTATGACACAGATCACAAACCAAGAGCACAAGAAGTTGGTTTTAAGGATGCTATCCAAGCTGATTTTTATAATATGGCATGAGAGAAGACATGAGAGCTTTATTCAAATTCATTTCAAATCCTAGCAATGGACATCAGTCAGTGATAACATATTGTTGAGACAGGATATGAAAATACTCTGTAAGATGAAATGGCATTAATGCAGTACACACATTATGATATTCTAGTTTTACATTCTGTGGTTCCATTACACCTGTAAAGTTGAGTAAGTACTTCATTCTAAAGAATCAAAAGGTGATTTTAAACTTACATGCCACCAAGGACTTGAACTGAAGCTATTCGAGGATTGTATCCCAGGAACTGAAGATTTAAGATTTCTGTACTGAACTCAATTTTCTTTCCTTGGAAACCCGTCTTTTCAAAAAGAGTTATGCAGGGCTCAGACAGCTCCTGCAAAAGGAAGATAAGTGCTTTTATAGGATGTTGGAATTCCAGATGGTAACTGTGAATATCAGTACTCCACATACCCCTTTTATTTCAGAGGTTTCTTCTTGATGGTTTAAGATCAAAAACCCTGAATGTTTCTGCTCTTCAACTCTCTAATTAAACTTGAAAAGTCATAAAAAACCCTTATACAAAATACACGAGGGATCTGCTTGCATGGAACTTAAAGCTTCCTTATCTTCAGGCACAAAGACCTCTGTGGTTGGTTCTTGCACAATACCTTAAGTATGTTTTAAAATACATTTTAATCAATGCCATATCTCTCTTCCATTGCACTAACCCCCACTCGTGGGAATTTTCATACAAAGAGCTGAACAGACAGTAAGATAATATTGATTTCTACAGCTTCAAATGATGACAGCCTTGTCAGCATTGCTTATCACTTATTGTGTTAATTTTTAACTTTTACAGTAGGTTACGGCAACTTCAATCTCTGACTAGACAAAAGATTCAAGTTTCATACTACTGAGGTAAAAATTCACCACAAGTGAAAACTGTAACATCAGAATCCTCCAAATTGCTGTGGGGAGATGATTCTTCTCCTTCTCTGTCAAAATGCTTCTGGTGTCTGAGGGATTCTGCCCACATGAAGCTCTCTGCAACACTGAATCCAATTTGAATGTCTTCTGGAAAAGGAACTTTGGACTCTTTTCTGTGGGGCAAGGTATCTGTAGTTGACTGAAAATAACCTGTCATAATGAAGGCCTTCCTGTGGAAGCTGGGAGGCAAGTTTTGAAATTCCCCAGGTAAAAGTCAATTAAGCCTGAGAGTCCTGGTGCTACAGTGTACACTCATAGACAGAAATGACACTGCCACTCCCTTTCTCACAAATCTTCCAGCCAACGACTGCATAAATCCAATGCCACAGCCAGAAGAGCTCTTTCCTTCTGGCATGTGTTCAGCACTCTCACACATCAACTGGATCGGGAACGCCTGACATGACGCAAAGTCTCGACAAACTCCCATCCAGCCTCAGGCATGGAAACAGGCCCTCCAAGGCAGAGCTGGCTCCATGCATGCATGGCAGCTCATATATGCATGCTTCCATGTGAATTTCTTAGGCAAGACCTCCCATCTACCCATTTCTAACAGTGCTTACATTCCTCTTTAATCTTCCTTTAGATGTTTAAGGGCTCAGATGATGCTGTTGCATGAGTGTCACCATTACCTGTGCAGCTTATCACAGAGCAGCTGAGCTCTGCTTCCTGATGGCACACATGCTGCTGGGCTGTGGAAAATTCCAGGAGAGGCCTTTTTCCTTCACTGCAAAATCAGAATATGCTCAGCCCCACCATGAAAAGCAACATCAGTTAGACTGTCATGCACCACCAGGGATAAAGAGTCCAACGGGACCAGTCACACTGTGATGACATCCCAGTGCCTCTGAACTCTAAGCCCTTTTACAGACTGGCACCTGCCCTCTGAGACATGCAACTTCTCAGACAACAGCCTTTCAGCCTCATACAATGCTTTAGAAATAATCTTCTTGCAAAGAAAACAGAAACAGAAAAGAAAATCCTCCAATTTTCTGCCACACCTTACACTGGGCATTTTTTTTTGATTCAGCAGCAACACATTAATATAAAACAGTGACAAGTGCAAGGTCAGCCCATGAATTTTCTGTCAGTTCTTCCTGTGTACTGCACTGTACCAAGCTGGTGTTCCTGCAGATCTACATTTAGTTATTCCACAGGGTTTCTCATTACAGATGACTGTTCAAGTACAAACCACATTCACAGCTGTTTTTTATAGTATGCTCAGGAAGAACATGTGTCAAATTCAAGAAGGAAAAATGCTATTTTCTATATGCAGCACAACTATGTAGAACATGCAAACCAAGCACAAGCAGGATATAGTGGAATCTAACCCCCCAAAACCCTTGAGCTTATAAACAGCCCTTAATATAGTTTCGTAAGTTCTCTTATTTAAAAAAGCCCTTTTAGCTTTCACTTACAAGTGTATCAAATATCCCTTTAATTTCCTTTTTTTCATGGTCCCTCAAAAAATGATCCCTTTAAAGGGGTGTTTAAATAGATAAATACAGTAACATGACATTAAAATAGCAAAGGTGCTTCCTGTATAGAAATGTCATGAAAAATCCCGAGGAAAGCTACAGAAATGGCAGATGGTAGGGAGGAATTAAGATTGGCACTGCCAAAATACAGTCCTAAAACATGTCTGACAGGTGAAACCAAGAGCTAAAATAATAAGGCTCAAGCTTTAGGAAAACCATGAAAAATAACCATGTAAGTAGTAAGACAGAAATAATCATTCTTTCTATTCTGGTTTGCTAATAAATCAATGAGCAAAGTAACCCATTCTCCTCTTCTCTGCAGCTAGGGAGCCTCTGAAGAAGGAAGCAGCAGCACATGATTTGCAGACAGATGCAGCTCTGTGCTGCTGTCTGAAATGTGGTAAAATGTAGGGCTAGAACAAGTTTTACAAGTGTAAACAACTTAAAGAAGCCCAGAACTGGCATTTCTGTTTTAACACATCAGTCTCTGTCACAAATAGTAAATAATTTAAAAGTAAGCTGATCCTTCCAACTTGAAATAAGCATCTTAAACCCTAGTGAACTGTGAAATGAAACAAACATTTTAAAGCCAGGAACTATTGATATGTATTTTAATTCATAGTGATCACCCACCAAGCTTGCCTAGAAACAATTCTACTGCTTTTAGTAGAATCTGTCTCCTAGACAGCCAAAGAGTTCAGAAAGCAGTCATACTTGCTGCAGTTGTTTGTTTACATCAAAATTCTCCAGAGCCATGAAAGAGGATGACACATTTCTGCTCTCCTTCATCAACTGCTACACCACTGACAGGTTACCAAAATTACAGTGAAGTGCAATAACGTTGCCAAATTCAAAAAAGAGATTCAAAGTGAACTCCTCCTTTTTTAAAACGAGTACCATGTCCTCATGTTGCCATACATTCCTGGAATCTTGACCACATTTTGCTAGTTACTATTTTGGTCTTAAAAGATACTTGCAGATTTCATAAGCGGTCCATCATAATGACTGGTTATAAGCTTGAGCAAACTCATTCCTGGCCACTGATGAGTTACAAAATATGTAAATGTAGTTTATCCACCACACATAACAACGCGGCCTGATTTTGCCAAATTCCTTTGGGTGTTGCTTTACCTTATCTAGAAGGGTGCATTATTTTGTGATTAACTCAAATTCCATTGTCCTGATGATAACAACAGTGTCTTATAATTACATGTATTTCATGTAAAGTTGCTTAATTAGGCCTGCTTTTTAAATATGCATCAAAAACAAGGTGCATGGTACAGGTATTTCTTCACACTGTCCTACCACCTTCTCAACCCATTCTAAGTGGTCTCTCCTACCGGGAAAGAGACTTGACTTTTTACAGAAGTTCTTTTATAAGCTGTTACTAAGAACAGGCATCCCAGGCAGTTGCTTCTGTAACATCTTCTCCTTTACAAAAACAGCACAGAGGTCAAAAATACCTGACTAACTGCAGCTAGGACATTTAACTACTAATGCATAGAAAAAAACCCAAACCAAAACAAACCAACCAACCCCCATCCCCCAAACCAAACCCAACCCTCCTCTGTTGTATGTGTGCCCTAGAATTTTTACTGGGGAATCATCATTGTCCTTATCCTTACAATATTTCAAATAGGTTTTACTTACAATATTTATGATCTGTAAAGATTTTAGAACTGCTTGGGGTGAACAACCCATTGCTGTCAGATCAGGATAGATCCCTTCTTCCAACACATACTGGTTACCGGCGAATTCCTCCTGGTCATACACTATGCAGCTGCAGAAAGAAGGAGAAGTTCCCTCTTAAGACATCTGTGCCACTAAAATGCAGATGCATTATTTACAATGTTGTGTCCTGAAAGACTGATGTGCAAACGGCAAAGCATTGTTCTCTGTAAGTCCCCATACATGAAACCACCTCATGTGTTAGAAAGCTGGTTACTTTTCTGAAACTTCTACCATTTTAGTGATTTTGCAGTATTCATTCAATGTAACTTACCTGCCATCTAAAATTTTTGAAGACTTCACAGCAAATGAATCAATACATCCTGTGTTTTTTTCAAATATTTGGCAGTTACCCTTGAATTCAGGCTCTGAAAATAACTGGACCTTTAAAAAGTTATAAACATATTTAAGGAAATTAATTCTTCTACCTTCAGTTACATTTCTACCATTATTTCTATAATTATATAAAAACATACTTATAACACCCAGACTTCCTTGATTATCTATGTTTGGCACCTCGTCAGTGTTACAATCCTTGCTCAAGAGAGCAAGATAACTCCCAAAATTACTTCTGGCTGTAAATCACTAAGTGACACACAAAATAATTAGAACAATGACAAGTATAGCTTCTTGGTCTATCTGCTGGGTAAGATGTTCAAATTCCCAAAGAGTGGCCAGAATAGGCACACCTTTATTAAAAGGCCATTAAAAAGTTTTCTTTTATATTATCAATCTGCTTAATTTTCAAAATGCACACTCTTCTCAGTAAATGAAAACTCTCTGCCTCTCAGAACACTAATGATGTATAATCCTGGCAAAAGACTCAGATAGCATGCCAAGAAGCAAGGTGTATATTCCCAGGGTAGAGGGCTTTATGAGCCTGTTAGAACCAACATGAGACTGTGTCTGTAGCTGTTTCTCTGCTCCAAGGATAAGAGAGGATACATCCCCTAGAGTGTTTTGCCTTATTAAAAAATTAAAAAAAAAAAAAAATTCTAAGCAGCAAACTTGCTAATTTGGCTGGAGGATAATTAGCCATGATCACACAGAAGTCATTGACATTACAACATGCCTACCAGCTTTATTCACTCTTAATAGAGATAGGAGTGTGGGTAGGTACAGCATTCTCCAAAGAGGAGCACGCTGACGATGGATGCACTCTGTTGGCTGCAAGCCACTACTTCTTTGTTTCCTTAGGATAAGGTCTTCCTTAGGATAGGGTCTTAACAGGCACATAATGTAAAGATGCAAATAATTTTTCATGCATACAGCTGAAAATAAGCAGCCTTGAGATTTTTATTCCCCACACTTTATGCATTATCCCTATGCAGGAGATTCCAGAGAAGCGTGCTACTAATCAGGAGTAGCAAACCAGGACAGCTAAGAATTGTCGTCTTAGTTTTTAGGGCTGTGATATACTCACTGCTTTGACTGAAATGAAAATAAAAATAGCTATAACTTTGTACAGGGACAAACCTGAAAACCAGAAAAGGTTCAGAAATTAAGAAGGATGAAAAAAGCTGCCCATTAGCCTCACTGTCAAAATTACATATTAGTGCTTGCACAAAGGAGACAATCCAGTGTAGAAATATATTAACTCGCTGAACAGACAAGTTTTCCCTGCCATTTCCCTGCCCTTATGTTATTGACAAAGATGGCATTAACTTTTAAGCACAACTCACCAGTATTTGTGAGTGAACAACTCCCTTCAAGTGCAACCACCACTAGCAAAACTCTCAACCAAAGAAAGAGGTTCACAAGGAATTAAGTCAGCTGTACCAAGAACAACATCTATCCTGTAGTGCCCTCACCAAAACATCATCTCTGTTGTAGAGCCTCACCTCACCTCAGTGACAGCCTCACGTCACCTCTGCATAGAGGGCTGCAGGCTCCAGCTCTATAAAACAATCACTGACACCCCAAAACACCTCATTTGCTGAACCAAGACATTGCCAGTGCCCTAAGAAAGTTCTGATGGCAATTGTGTATCAAATCCCACCTTCCTTGGGTCTTAATGTGCCTTACTCAAGAGGTTTGGAAAGTAGCCTTCCTCCACCTGCAGTTTTCACTCTGACTAGTCAGCCATCTATGCAAACACCTGAGTGCTCCCCTGGACAAAACAGCCACTTCTTTATTTACATGTTACAGACACTAGACAGTGTGTTTCATGTGCTTAGAGAAGTATCTTACCTTGACTTTACCCCTTTCGCTTCCAACAATATCCTGCAAAAGTTCGGAGGGGAAAGAAAGGAAAAAATATTTTCAACAGTGATAAAATAACATACAAAATTTACTATTAATTATTGTTTAAATAATGTAAATAAACTGAATTTGATAGAAAAAATAGAGTTCCAAATAGTTCAGAGAAACTTACAAAGCAAGTATAAAACTAGCTCCTTACCATAACAATGGGTTGAACTGAAGATATTTTGCAATTCTTTCCCCCCCATGCCTCAATGCTGGGATACAACCCTTTAGCCAGTATATACTGCTCCCCTGTAAACTCAGGATTCTCATAAGCCACCCATCTAAAACAGAAAGAAGAGGAGGGTGGTTGGTAGAAGTCACAGTACTTTTCCAATATACAGATGTGTACATTCAATACCGTCTTAATGCAAGAAAAAATAAAAAGTTTCTGAAGTGCCAAATTGTAATGCTGTTAAAACCCTAAACAAACCAGTGTATCTGATAGTGCAAACCCTATGCAAATTTTACTACCTTCTTGCACTACGTTGATACAAATCAGAGTGAATTAGCTAAAGCAAAGCACAAGTTCAGACACATCACATATCCTAAAAGTTATCTCCAGTAAGAATATTTCAAGATGTTTTACAATTCTATTATTTTACCAAGGTCAAGTTCTTCTCTTAAAAAAAAAAAAAAAAAAAAAAAAACAAAAAAAAAAACAAAAAACAAAAAAAAAAAAAAAAAACAAAAACAACAAAAAAAACCACCCCAAAACCACAACCAAAAAAACCAAGCCAAAACCACCAGACAGATATCAGAATACAGCTTTTTCAACAAAACTAACTTTCAGAGTAATCTGAGGAGTAAATGTAGCAATGTAGCAATACTGACTTTTAATGTTGCCTGTAGCTACGGCTCAGTCGTGTTTAAGCAAATACACACCCCAACAGGATGCTGAGCTGCAACAACAGGCATATATGCTAAGCAGAGGAGACTGTTCCCTGGTAGGAATCAGAGAGAGCAAGAAGAATGTCCTTGAAAACTAAGCACTAAAACCACCACAAATATAACCAGATCCATGTATTTAAATGCAAAGCTGTTATTGTAACTATTCAGGTGGATCTCATGCTTGACACAGGCCACAAACTCAGAGATCTGCATCCAGTCTTCTGTCTCAGACTGAACATGTCTTTTTGAAAGACTTTCAACTTTTGACATGATACACACTTGAAGTATTGGAAAAGCAACAAAAACACTGCATAGATCTCTCTGATGCCCAATTACTCATGCGGTCTTTAGGTCCAATCTTAAATATCTGCTATCAGTTAGTCTTGCTAAGAATAGTATACTACATTCAATAAATCTTCTATTACCGTGTTCTTCTGACCCTGGTTCCATACTGAAAACTCAAACAGAGCACTTCCTGCATCTATACTACCTCTGATTTTGTGATAACCTGCAGAACTTACTTGTCTTTTGCTGCTGTACTTCCCAAACTTTCCCATACTTACAACTCTGGTTGTTTTTTAGTGCCCATATGAGATCAGACCACAGTAGCAGCTGCGTTTCGTTCATTATAGTTATGCAGGAATCAGGACATCTTGCTAGTTCCTGATTCTACAAGAAAAACTTCTACTCAGAATCAACCTGCTTTTAATTTTAGCCACTGTAGTGCATAATGAGTATATGCTAGGTTATGCCAAAATCCACTTTCACTGGGCTCAGAAACTTACTGAGTTTCTACATTAACAAAAATTTCATATCACAAAGTAGTAAAATGATACAGATCTTAAAATCTGCAGGGGAAGATAACTCTCAACATCAAAATTCCCCATTAATTTCTGTGTGTCAATCAATTGGATTCAACTAAGCTGCAGTTTTATTCCAGATACAAATGCCAGAGTCTCTGCAGATACAAGAAGTGGGATAACCTCAAACTGAAATAAAGGTGCATCAACATGTATGCGCCAAGAGTATGAACTTTGTTTTACTTGTCCATGGCAAGCATTCAAATAGTGATTCACACACATCACTATTCACGTCTCTTGGTTTGCCTCAGATATAATCAATTATTCCAACTTGTTACACACTAATTACTTACGGCATATTTCAAGGTCCATTTCAAAATCACCTCAGAGTAATTCATCAAAGAGACACTGGTATGTACAATAAATTGAGCAGAGAGTTCAAATGTCTCAGGTGTGTCTATACTTGTATATCACATATACCAAAAGCAGTGAAAATGAGGTTTCCTTAAACAATTTCTTCAGCAGCCATTCATTAGATTTTTCAGTGCTCAAGTGCCAGGATACAGCTATGGTGCATGGAAGTTTTACTCAATTGAGATCTATGCAAACAAGTGTTTCTGATATAAAATCAACTGTAAGATGTCAGCAGCCTCCTAAGAACTCCTTGACAGCACTTATTTAGTTCCCCCCACCTAAAAGCAAGCCTGAATGCAGAAGTAATCAACAAATCTCATTCGCACATGCTTACATTTAAATAAATGGGATTTAAATAATTAAGTGCCACTCTTCTATGCAAGTCAGCCCATGCAGTTAGACAGTTCCTAGAGTCAGGGCTTAGTGGTGAAATACTTATGCTTCTCCACTTCATTCAGAAGCCCATATAAGCTGCTGAAAGTAGTAATAACATCATCAAGGACAGCCAGCTGAATTCAGTACCAGCTAAACCTGCCAGACCTCAAGATTATCCCTAGGCAGGAGCATTGCCTTAATCCAACTTCTGACTTCACAGAAAGGCCTGGAGAGCAAGATACTGTCCCCACAGCTGAGCAAGAGAGCCAGATTCCAGCTGCCAGGCACAACAAAAACTGAAGTGCTGCTCTGCAGCATGGCAGCAACCATCCTGCCCCACAGGGAGCGAGCTCTCCTAGCACAAGAGATTTTGTAACCCCCAGATGCATGAAGTGCCTTAGTGAGGCTGAGCAACAGCTCCATCCCAGGCTGCTGGCAGGAGGGTGCTGGAGACCTTTCCTCCTGGGCACCATCCATACCCCTGAAGCCAGAAGTAGCATAAAGCTTTGATTATACATTGTTAGTACTATTACACACAGAGAATCTTTCTCTAAAAACCTCTATGTATGACATCTAGGAAGTGCAGCTCCAAACAGGGTCTGAAAGTACAGCCAAGAAAATAATCCAGACATGGGTAACTCACCAAAAATCAGATTTGCCCTCAGTTAGCCCAGGACTCACCTTGTCTGACTTTATGAGGGAGGTCAGAAAGTTAACTAGCACTTACAGATTTGTACAATAATTAACAGATAGAGTGAGGTAATAAAATCCTGTTTATAGGAAAGAGAGAAAACGGGTTCATCATACTCCTTTGTGACTGTGATTCTTAGTATCCCAGGGACCTGCAAGCTTTAATTTTATGATTCCTTGAAAGATTTTTTCCTGAACATCAGTTCAGCTATACAGCGAAGTTAAAGCTTTGTTTGAAGTGTTCTCCAGTGGAGGAACCAAGGGTACTTGCCCTTTTCAGCTCCCAGTGGAGGCTTGTTCTTGTACCTTGTGTCTCCAGTTTCACTCATGTTCCCTTCCTGAGTGCATCTAGGTGAAATTTACTACCTTCTGGTTTCTGTATGTGAACCACTCATTACCTAATTATTTCCTTAATATCACTCACTGTCCGTACATACTCTAGAAGCAGCCCAATCTACACTGTGGATCAATTACTTAAAAACTAGGGGGAAACCAGGCTGATAACACGACCACAGTAAACAGATGACTACATGAAATAAACAAATCCGGGAAGATTCATCCAGCAAGTTCAAAGAAAATCAACTAAAAGACAAGAGCCTCTCCAGGAGTTCTGGCAAACGTTTGGTGTGTTTATGGATAAAGAAAAGGCACATTTCAAACATGCAGTTCCTGTGATTTTGATCACTATTAAATAAAAGTTTGAAGAAGTTTCTAAGCAGAGGGGAAATCAAAATAGTACACTTGAATTTAGTACTTGCTTGAACTTGTAAAGGGTGTTACCTGTTGCTAGTAAATAGCTCAATTTTCCGGCACTTCAAATTCTGTCAGTTTGGACAGAAAGTTCAAACCCTACTTAAAAGAAGAAAGGCCCCTCCTATTTTCGGGCAGCCTGGATTGCTTTCACCCACCCTAATGGCAGAAAAATAATTTTTGAATTTTATGTTTGGCCAGTCTCCAAAAAATGCTCAAGAGCAAGACATTTTCATTTTTAAGGAAGTACATTTTACTTTTTCAAGAAGTCAATCCTCATCTCCTCAGGATATATTTTTCAGGATGTCTTTACAATGGATTTAGCAAAGACATGAAAATATTGCTTGGAAACATTTAGAAATTTAGAAATTTTAATGCAGCCAGTGCTGAATTACCCCAAAATTGAATAGTCACCCCCCGAATGCAGAACTGGGCTGTCTCCAGCAATACAGTTCAGAGCTGCAGTTGAGCTCAGAACTTGTTCCATAGTATCTCTGCACTGCAGTGTCAGGCTTTCTTTTCTTTGATATACCCTCTAAATTACAGAGCAATCAAATTAATTTTGTGGGAAATACACATCATCTGTTATCTTACTGCTCTAACTGCTTACCCCAGATACCTGCAGTTAAAAAATTGAAATGAAAGGTTGAGGGCTTCTTAAATTTTTTACTTATTTTAATTAAGTGTTTTCAATATAATACCAGGAAGGTTACTTCAAAATATTATGACAAGCTTTTATTGAATCTGTCACAGTTCACTATGTCATCATCTGCATTACATCCTAAACAGCTCAGGAAATTGCTCAATGGATTATTCATCGCTCTGTGACAGATTTCTTGGAAGGAAAGATATAAAAAAATCTTCTACCTGAACAGACGATTAACACTTAAAATAAAGCACTGTATTGCCAAACATGACTTCACACAGATCATTCAAGCTTTCTGACACTTAAACATTTAGTAAGATCACCACAAAACCCCCAAACACTCACAACCTCTCTGGGACCAGGGGGCTGTACAAGACTCTTAACAGCTGAGTGCTAGCCACCTGTTATGAACAACGCACCTGAGTTTTTTAAAAGCTTATTGCTACAAATTACATCTTTTGGAGTCTACAAGGTGAGATTACAGGAGTGGTAGCAGAATCTGTAGTACAAGCTTTGTTCATAAAGACTTCCATCCACTTTTGCCATCAGTGTTAAAGTCACTCTTAATTACTAGAATACTCAAACTCATGAATGATTCCTATCTCAGATGCAACAGACACGTTTACTACAACAACTACATGAAGGGCATGATAGGTAACCCACAATTTGTTTCCCAGCCTTCAGAGAAGACTCTTTCCCAGGAATGTCTCTTGCATATTACAGAAGACAAAAGAGCACAGTGGCTTCAAAGGTCACCAGGCAGGAAAAAACCTTCTGTCACACCATATTCATATAGAAATTAAAAGCATTCCTCTGGAATCCACCAAGCTTGATTCTGCAACCTTTATCCAGACAAAACTTGCAGAGATACAGCACAGATAACACAGGGAAAGATTTTGGGTGTGGCTAGGTAAGGCACAGCAAGAGCTTCCAGCAAGTCACCTGCATGCATATCAGGCAGGGAGACAGACTGTACATCTCATGCTTTTTTGGTTTTGGTACTTTAGTTAATTTTGTGTGTTTGCAGCCATCATTGCTAATACTTGTCAGCATTTCCAAAATACTTTGATACAATCTGCAAGGCTGTGAAACTCAATCTGCAGTTGATGGACTCGACTAATCAAACAGCAAAGTCTATCAGCTGATCAACTTCATGTGATAGTACTTGTGGCACTAAGAGGTGGTTTGTTAATGGCCATGGCTAATACAGACTTTTGGGAACCATATGTTTAACAAAATCCCAAACAAACAATAAAAACCAACAGCACAGCACTAAACCACTGTTAAACCTACAGGATTCACTGCAAAAGCAATGTCATTTTTCAGAATTGACTCTGAGTTTACTCTCCCTATTACCAGAAGGTATTAGTCTCTATTTAAAACACAAGTGAAAAGAGCAAGGAATCTACCTTTGGTCAAATGCAAGGAGCCTGGAAATTAGTTTCAAAACTGGAAATTATTTCCACAACAATTTCACTGCTGAAATGCTTCGAACAAATGTAGCCATGAGAACCTATTTCTTCCTCTCTTGATGAAATCTCATCTCATGCTTTCATACTCTTATATGTATCAGAACATCAATGCTTCCTGGGACTCTCTTATCTTATTGTAAGAAGAAAGACTATTTACTGTACATATTCACCAAAACTTTACTTTTCACGTTCTACGGTCAAGGGCAGAGAATTTTATCTGAAGACTCCACACAGAAGTCAGAGTCCTGAAAAACATCTGCAAACACCAACAATTTCTATAAAGACCAGCATATCTAAAATGAAAATAAAAATATCACTTACACGCCACTTAGCACATTTATAGACTGTGTCCTCAGCCCATATCCAGTATCTTTCAAATTGGAAATGATACCTAACACATTGATATTGGAACCCTTTGATCCAAAGTCTTTTTCACTGTACATTATCATATGGGAGCTTGTGAAGTCCTGTAAAAACAAAGAGAAGCACCATAAGCAAAGTGCCACATGACATCTCAGAGCACTCAGGAGACGCCTACTAGGTGTTCTTGGAACTTACACCAACAATTGGTCGCAGGGACTGCACCTCCTCATCATAGCCCCCCCAGTCTGTCCAATCCCGATACGCTCCTTCTTCCAGCAGGTACTGATGGCCTTCAAACCCAGGCTTCTCGTAAGCAACCCAACTGAGCAACAACAACAACAACAACAGAGTCAGCATGTGAAAAGGACAAGTGCCACTCCATGTTTTCACGGAGCAGATGTAGATATGCAATATTTATTCTTTTGCGATGAATATTTTCAAATTTAACCCCAGTGTACACCTCAACCCAAAAATCACAAAAAACAAAATAAACAGGGACTGGATTTGTCCACTGCAACTTCCAGCCTATGGAGTTACTACTTCAGCTGAAGGGTAAATACCACTTTTCCACACTTACACGCCTCCCAGTACTTTCATGGATCCCACAGATGTAAGTGGAAGTCTTGTCTTGTCTTCTGATTCCTTGTCATCAAGCATAAAGACCTCTGATTCTATTTCCACATGTCTTCCTTCAAAGAAAGGCTTCTCATAAACAATTACCTGGAGTAGAAATGAAGCAAAATACAAATTGCAGGGAGGATGATGAATTCTGGCAACAGACAGTTTCTTTTGCATGGGCACACAGAGAGAGAATGCAATATGATGAAACCAACTAGTGGGATCTCTCTCTCCTCTATAAGAGACCTTCCACTAGAGATGCAATGTGAGGGCTTGAGCATTCATTACCCATCTGCATCATCTGGATTCCTGTTAATTCTGTTACATATGCATGTGATGGATGCAGAAATGTAACAGAAGTTGTATTTTGACGGTGTGGTCACATACAAAAGAACTACCCAGTAAAGCATCAGTGGCTGGTATCCAATCAAAGCATACTTATCTACCCACATGTAGTTCATGTGCTGTAAAACAGCTTTGGACAATCAACATATAATACTGACTTTTACCTTTGGCTCCCCACTGAATTCAACTTTGCGACCACCCTGTTAAAAGAAGAAACAAAGAAGAAAAAATTAAACTGTTCATGACTTAGACAACTTGTAGATGTCTGTAAGAGTCATCAATTCTTTACAAAAAGTCAGGACTAAGGTGAAATAGTCCTTAAAGAGTGCAAGTGAAAATAAATGGCAGATTAATGGCAGAGATGCATGCAATCAAATGTTGTAAGTTCAAGAATTTTATAGACTAAAAATCTTAGTTTTTTAAAAAGAGTTAGTTTTAGTTTTGTAAGTCTTTAAAAATCTAACCACCTTAATACATTATTTCTAACACATAAACATAGGTCATTTAACTTCTAAGTAATAGTAGTAGTTTACCATTTTCAAGGGTCTCATGGACCTAATGTAGGCTTCCTTCTTCTCCCAAAATAATAAATTAGGATATTCACCAGGCTCCAACATTAAAGGGACCCCCTGGAAACCAGGTTCTTCATAAAGAAGCCATCTAAAAGTAGAGGGGTGGAGGGACAAAAGTAAGACATAAAACCCCCAGAACATTTCTGAACAGTAAAGAACAAGACAATATGCTTACTTTAGGAACAAGATCATTGTTCCCTTTAAAGGGAGATTCCAAGCTAATATAAGCTGGCTCAAATTGGTGTAGTTTCATTGCAGACACATGACTCCAAGAAACAAGCAAGGTGCTTTAGTTTTATTACTGTCTATAGCTGAACATTTGATACATTGTGTGCCCCATATTCACACCACTCAGTAAGCCCTTGGCTTGTGGCTGGTCACATGTGGTATTTCCAAGGGCTCAGTATGGGTAAATTCTGTTTAATACCTTAATATTAATGATTTGGATGAGGGGGTTAGAGTGCTTCCTCAGCTGTTTTGCAGATGACAAGAAGTTGGGTGATCTGCTGAAGGGTAAGAAAACTTTACAGGGGGATCTGGATCAATGGGCCAAGGCCAATGGGATGAGGTTCAACATGGGAAAGTGCCAGGTCACAACATTCCCAAGCAGTGCTTCAGGACTGGGGAAAAGTGGATACAAAGCTGCTTGGCAGGAAAAGATCTAGGGGTGCTGGTCAACAGCAGTTATACTTGATCCAGCGTGTGCCCAGGTGGCCAAGAAGGCCAATGGCATCCTGGCCTGCATCAGCAACAGCGTGGCCAGCAGGACCAAGGCAGTGACTGTCCCTCTGTACTCAACACTGGTGATGCCACACCTCAAATCCTGTGTTTCAGGATCAGTTTTGCCCTCACTACACCAAGGACATTGAGGAGCTGGATCATGTCTAGAAGGGGACATTAGAGCTTGTGAAAGGACTGGAGCACGAGTCTAATAAGAGTGGTTGAGGGAGCTGGAGGCGCTCAGCCTGGAAATAATGACACTCTAGGGAAACCTCATTGCTCTTTCCAACTGCCTTGAAAGGAGGCAGTAGGCAGATAGTGACTGGACAAGAGGAAGTGGCCTCAAGCTGCACCTGTGGAGGTTTAGACTGGATATTAGGAAAAAATAATTCAATGGAAGAGTTGTCAATCACTGTAACAGGCTGCTCAGGAGAGTGGTGGAGTCACAATCCCCGTAGGTATTTAAAAGATGTGCAGTAGTTGTGCTTAGGGACATGGTTTAGTGGTGGACTTGGCAGTGTTGGGTTAATGGTGGTACTGGATTCCCATCCTACAGGATTCTATGACTAACTTCACTGCAAGAACTGACACACATGGAAGAACAAGGAGAGAGTACAGTCAGAAGATAAAGGTGCATTGACTCATTTTTGTTGGCAGCTTTTAACAAACAGCAATTAAGCATGAACACTGGGAAACTTTAAGATGATACAACCACACCCACATGGCAAGGTGACTCAGAATCAGAGCCTCCCTCACCTGCCAACACAGTGAACTATGTCATGCCTGTAAACTAAAGGCAAAAAAACCCCTAACCCTGCAACATGCAAAAAAGCAGCAGCCATCTGCAAAATTTCTCATGGAAGCAACTTCTTTCTACACTGGACTAATAAACAGATATCCAGAAAGACAGTTGAAAAATAATATATTCCACTTCCTAGAGAAAATATTAGTCTGTTTTCCTTCAGGGGTACAGATGCAAGAAAGAGATATCAAGACAGCAAGAGCTCACATGCATTTAGCAAAACAATGCTGTTACACTAACGCAAAATAAAGACAACTCAGATGTGCACAGGCTCTACCTCCTTCCAAAAAGATTTGTAAATTTACTGGTCACAGATAGCTTTTAAGTGAGACAGAAATAAAGTGGAGACATAGATGAAGTGAATTAACAATCAGCCTGCAAATAACATATCTGATGACATTACTATTGCGAGATATGTAATTTGGATTGAGGTTGCAGTTCACCAGAAATAACTTCCTGTCAGAGAACCAACTACTTGGACATCTTCAAATTTGCCTACATACCAAAATGCTTCATTTTTTTTTTCCACAAATCAAGGTGTAAATATTTACTCAGATAAAATACCCTTTGCCTAACAACAAAAATGTCTGTATATCATGTGGTAGATTTGAAACAGCTTTGCTTTACGTATTTTTTTGTAAAATGGATATGTAACACCTGCCTTCAGCTGGGCAGTTTTTGATAGACTATTTGCAGTAAGGCAAGTGCTATCAGTGCCCAAACATAAGAGCTAACAACCAAGGTCTGCACATCCTGTAAGAAGTTCTGCAGGATGACTGGAAGTGGCTCCAGTCTCACTTTTTCTGAAAGGAGCCTCTCTCTCTCTCTTCTGCATACTTTTCCCAACACTACTTTGAAGCACGTTTTCTATAATGATTTACTAGTTTATTAAGGCATGAAAACTAATACTGGAACAGCATCTGGATTGCTCCTTAGAAGTCTCCGTTCTCATAAAAGCTTGCTTAGTTCACAATGTTATCCTCCTAATTCAGATGGCCAGATTATTTTCAGGTGACATAACACCTTTGTATTACACATCACCACAAAAGCCCAGATCAAAATGCACTGTGAAATACAACAATGCCATGTATGGACTCTCTAAAGCACTAAGTCTTAGTTTATAACAGAAGGACTTCAAAAATTTTCTTCTTTTAGTAGGATGATTTCAAGTTTAGAAGAAAGCGAGTGGGAAATATGGTCTTATTATAACAGTTAATTCCCCACCCTCATTTATGATAAGCTTTCCTGAATGAGAAAAAGCAAGAGAGGCACACTCTTATTCCTTGGCTACAAATACACAAGGGTTATTCAGTATTTACTACACAAGCAGAAGAAAATCTAGCTCTAACAAAACATTCTAGGTCAGACTCCCCAAGAGTGAAGCATTACAGTGATGTACTAACACTACTGTCAACAAATATACTGCCAAAATATAGGACTAGAAATAAATATAGCCTGCTCGCGAGTCTGACAGGTGTAACCAATGGTTTAAACCAAATTCCTCTCATCACACTACACACTCATGCAGAGCTGCATACTTACATGCCCCAATGCACTTTAATAGAACAAGTCTTCTGAGTGGTTCCAAACACCCCTGCTTCTTCAGTGTCATCAAAAAAGGAAGTCACGATTCCTAACCCTTCAGGCTCTGTATACAAATCAATTCGGCAAACCCTGTAATCCTGAAAAATGAAGATTGCCATAATCACTTGATCTGTGCTGTGAGTTCTGTAATTACTGTGCATAACTAAATCAGTTTTGAAACACCTGTTTATTTGAAATTGTTTCCCCCCCTTGTCAATTACTACTGCTATTAGATGCCTATAATAAAAGTATAGCTAAGCCAGTTTGCCTGTCTGAACCAAGACAGTCAGTCCATCTCTAATCAGCATTTACGTTGTTTACTTTCTGCCATCTAGGCAGGAATGCATCTTCTTTCATCAGTTAACATCTCCTCTAGCAAATTAAATCCTAAGATAACACCAAACAAGCCATCCTTGAAGAGAACTGCAACTTAAACAAGAATTGTAGTTACAATATATATTCCTCCTTTTTCCTTTCCTAGTCAAATAACTTTATAGCTTGTGCTTGTTTTGGCAACCTGCAATTGTAACTACTTGATGGTAGGTTAAAAGTGCATGTAGAAAGGATGTTCCATCACAGGTGAAACTCACTGGTAAGCTTGCCCATACCAGGCAAACCAAAGTTTGGTGTTTCACATTGAAGTCTGTATTGAGTGCAAATTTGGTTTGCATTGGAAAAAAAGAAAAAGCTCATATGTTGAAAATACCCAATTATTGACGGTTTTCTGGGATGCTTTTCCTGACACTGACCAGACTACAAAGCATATGCTGTATGTAGCATTTTGGTGGCTATTCTAATAAAGCCCAACAAGTTCTGTTCCTACCCTGTCCTTCCTCTTGATGTTACCACAACCCCCACTGGGCAAAAGACCCCACATGCATTTTGTGATTAAACATGAAATTCAACATAGAATATTGTTTCATGCACTTGTAGCTCGTGTTACACTTGTGTCCCAATAGACCAATCACACCCTCTATCAGTATAAAACATCACTATACATTAAGATCTATGAAAAAATTTTTGACTTGTATTACTTGCCTTAACAACATGTCTTATTGAACCGATCACTGCAGGCTTTTGAGACTTGCAGTCATTTTGCTCTTCAGAAGCACCTGCACCCCAAATATCTGTGAGTTCCAGCTCTCCTTCTTCCAATGGAATAGAGGGGCCTTCAAAATTTGGTTTTTCATAGAGTATCCAGCTTAAAATAAATTTTAAAAAATCTAATTTTTCATGGTGCTTTATCAAGTGTGATTTGCAAAAATCATGATCCCACTTAACAAATTGTTCCATACACAGTACTGCTTCCAAACCCTTGCCATTTCCCCAATACAGCTTATTCACCCAACACTGCTGATGCAAGCCATTTTCAGTCTCTCTGTGATACCTTTAAAAACAATGATACAAACAAAGATGTCTACTACTGAACTGCACTTTCACAAAAAGCTCCTCCACCTTTTAAAATTGATAATTTGGGGCAGCAAAGACTACGGTCTCTGTACCAGACCTCGTATGAGATACTAATCAGAACCAATTTGTACATCAGAGAAAACAATGACACTGCAGACTGCTGCATCATGTATAAACAGACAAGTTGCTTGGATCCTGTGAACAACAGCCTGGAGTTCCACAAGAACTGGGGTAGATGTGCCAGAGGATGATAAGACTGTTCAGAAGACAAGCACAACTCCATTTTTAATGGCAGAACAGAATATACAACTAAGTAAGAACTTTATCCATCTGCAAATACAAACCCTTCACTCAGGCTCTCAGTGGAAGGAGGAAAAAACTCCAAACCCAGTCTCTCTAGACCACGTTAGAAGAGACAACCTGGTTTACAGAGATCAAAAGGTTTTTGTTCCAGTTTTCTGAAGCTAAACAGCAATCAGTTTGCTTCCCAGTACCTCCTACTGTGGCTAGCCCTTGTGTCTGCACCTTACTATCAGATAATTACTTTTGAGAACCTGCTATTTGACTGCATTATAGCCTGGCCACAGCATAACTTGCTGTGCTAGCCACACTACTAATGGCCCATCTGTTGATGCTATGAAGAAAGCAGGAGATGAACTTGCCTTCAATTACTCTTGGGCAATATAGCTTTTAGAGCAAAATCCCTCCTTTTGTCAGAGAAACAGTCAATTATCTCTACAGCACCATCCTACTCCTTTGGTCATTGAATAATTATGTAAGACCTAGCTTTAAACTTATTTGCTAGCCTTTTAGCCCAATCCAAACACTATGCAAGAATCCCTAATGACCAGAAGAGTTGAAGGGCAAAAGAGCTGAACAGAATCTGTCATTTCATCCCACACCTATGCCTGGTGACATCTCGCACCCTGCCAGATGGTAACACTCACTCCATTAGTCAGCAAAATAGATTTTCCAGCTCAGACCTTCCTGTTGCAGAGGTGAAATGCCCTATTTCTTGCTCACAGCTCTACATTGTTACAAGGCAGACTTACTATGAATCACATGCCATGGTTCTGTTTCAAAACATTTTTGAACAGAGTAAAAATCTTTGCATAGAAAGTAAAAATTTATCTCTTACCATCCTCTGATGACTTTAACTAAAATGGTTGGTGACAGAACCCAAGAACTGCAATCTGGAACATCATGGAAAACTTCAATGCCAGCTTTTTGACAGTCTGAGTCACAGTATATCATCAGCTGTGTTAAAAAAACCCAACAAAACAGAAAAACACAACAGTAACATATAGTTCTATCTTCCTAAGCTTTAAATATAGAAAGGAACACTAAAACTATTAAAACTGATCTTACCTTGCCAGGTCTGGGATTGATTTTACTTTGTCCATTTCTTGGAAGTGTCTAACAGAGAGTGAGAAGAGAAAAAAAATCACAAAAAACCCTCACAAAATCAAAAACATGTTCAATAAAGATACTCAGCTATAAAAAAAAGGGCTAGTAGAACAAAATAAGAAATACTCTGAATAGTAAAAGTTGGTAACCCTTTAACTATACCTACTCATCACTTCAATCTCTACTTCCCCTTGCAGAACAGCATCTTGTCACAAATGTATAAATTTATACACTTTTTTTAAACTCTGAAGTCAACTAACCTCAGATCTGAAATGCATTAAAATCATCCTGATAAATCATCCTGATCATCTTCCTGTATAGTCCAGGATTTCAATACCAAGAGACTACTGTAAAAACTGCCACTGATGAAGTACAAGCTGTACAATAATAAAGATGAGTTTAAACGTCTAAAAATGTCAAGCCATAAAGCATGGTGTATTTTTAAGAAATATATGAAAATACTGAGGATGCATGATGCCACATACATGTAAGAGCTAACTAGCATAACAATTTTGTAACAGGTTTCCTCAAAGAGCATGAGACTGAGCACTAAGTGATGAACTAAAAATATTCAAAACAACTAAACACATGGAGGTATACAAAATCTAAAACAATGTTGAAGTCAGCAGTAAATTGCATTATATAGAATATATGGGAAAGTTGTGGCTGCATCACGTCACTTTCAAACAAATAAAGCAAGCATTGAAATGATGTGTTTGGTTTCCTAGGAAGAACAGGAGTGTTCATTCTGGGACAGGGTCCTGTTCTTCTAGGAATGATTCACAAAAACGAAAAGACAAAAACAGATCCTGCCCCTGAACAGGTAACCGGCAACATGTGCAAGGAATTAACGAGAGCACATTAGTTAATAAGCAGAGCAGGCAGTGGTCCCAGGACAGTCCTTAACCACCACCAGATTTTTGTAGGCATCATCAAGACACGTTGAAGCACGACTGGTTTTTTAGCCTGCGCTTCAATTCCAGTTAAAACTTGTTCTGTGTTTTGAGGAATGCCAAAGTCATTGTTTTGGGCTGCCCTTACTCTTTCCTTCACATTACCCACTAGCCATTGCATCATCATTTTCTTATTCAGTGGAAGATGCACAGCAGGTACTCCTCACAGAAACATTTTTGATTCCTAACCTGAGCAAAACAATTCACTGCCACAGAAATCCAGAAACCCTTTGAAGCCTAAAGGTATTCTCTCAAGTGCAGTCTTAGGTATGTACACACTACAAGTCACTGGTTCATCATTTTAAAAACAGAAATTACAAATATATTCCATATTAAAGTTGCTCAGAGGGGAAAACATAGGTCTGTCTTCAGTCATGAAGATGGGATGCTTGTAATCAGAGCAAGGGACAGCCCTGCACTGTAGCAGCACTTTCAATAATCACTGCTATCCAGTTATTACAGAATTCTTAAAAGAACATATATATTTTTCTGCCAATACATGGGAATACAACAGAGGACTAAAATAAAAAATTTGCTCTGTTACTTATTTAACTGTACAATGGCTGAATGTCTTGTTGGAAGAGAAGAGAGATTACTTCAACAGAAGTTTTCTGAAGTTCACACAAAGCATTCTACTAATTTGCAATAAAAAACTAAAGTTAGCATAAGATTTGTTTCAATATAATACAAAATCAAGTATGAAGACATATTCAAAAAATACTTCCATGCATATTTGCAAAAAGTCTCAAAATAAAGAGCCCTTAATCATACTGATAGATGTAATCTCATTTTCAATTTCAGATAAAACTGGTACCATACCTAAGTTCACCTCAATGTATTTGTAATCTATATATATCCCAAAGAGGGGAAACAAAACAAGACATGCACATTGTCCATCAAAAACATAAAAGCTGGATAACTTTGCAGGCAGCTTTTTAAAAACACAATACTTACATCCACATCTAATAAACCAGGAGGGACATTCGATTCGTATCTGTTTGTTCCTAACCAGCTCGAAAAGCTTTTCTCAGGATAGTTGGGCATTTGTAAACTTAGTTCTTTTTTTGCACTATCTGCTTGCAGGTACTTCTCCACAAAACTTGGAAACTTCACATCTGAAAGAGACTGAATTGCAAAATCAAAATTAACAGTCATTCAGCAGGTCGACAAACATTGTTTCATTTCCTGAATGATCTTTATTACCTCAGATTTTTGAGGCATGATGAATGGCCCAGAAACATCCTGTTGTAAAGGAGGCATCCCTGAAGAATCAGTTGCAAAAGCTGTTGTGTTATTTACTGAAGTGACTGAAGAGCTAAAAAACTTTTCTTTAGAAGACAGTAAGCTTGAGAAGAGGGAGCTTTTTTCAAGCCGTGATCTCTTAATATCACCATCTGTACAATCAATGTTCTCTTTTCCATTTGTTTCCTGAGTAAAGGCAGGTTCCTCTCTACATGACTGCAGAGCTTTGAATATGATACTTTGCTCTGTTGATGCACGCTTGGGCCTGACTCTGGCTATTGTTTCCAGGCTCTGCATTTTAATTTGTTGTGCTGGTAACAGATCCTGTGTTTTTTCCCTCCTCAGTCCCAAACCAAAAGTAAATACACTAGGATCAAATACTTTCTCTAAGTTGTCTTCATGAATGGGAGGCATTGCAAAGTGGGGTGCTGGAGACTTGGGAAGCTTTGACCTCTTCTTTTTCTGGGGTAAACAAACTGAGCTGTCTAAGTTTTTTATTGTTTCAGCAAACTCCTTCATGTCAGATGGGGAATCAAAAATGCTGTCGTCTTCAGCAGATCCATTACAGGTTTTCCCTGGGCTCTTTTGTGTATTGGTGTTGTGCTCTGATTCCAATACACTGTCTTGATTGCTGTCATCATACTGCAGTGCTGCAAAGTTCAAATCTCCTGGCTTTACCTTTTTATCTCCATTTTCCATCTTAAATTCTGATCTGGAAACCTGAGATGGTAGAGGATATTTATCATCATTGCACGGTGATAAAGCCTCTGTGTTTGGCAGCACTTTTTCTTCATTTCTATGGAATTCTGAGCTTGTGTAATTTCTTTGGTGGAAAGGATCTTGAGCATTTTCAGTTTTTACAGGTGAGTGCAAAGGCAATTTAAAAGGTGAGCTTTCTTTCTTTGCTGTGGTTAATTCTGGTTCTGGTTGCTTCAGAGAGACACTACCAGCATCACTTTTGCTGCTTTGGTTAAAAAGGGATATGGCAGCTTTTACTTTAAGTTCTGTTGTCTTCCCAATATCCTCATAAGAGGTAAAGATTTCTCCATTTTTGCCTTTTAACTCTGCAGTGCTTTCTTTCTCCAGTGTGCCATTCTCAAATAACTTCTGGCGACTGCTTTGCTTATTCAATGTTTTATCAGGCTGTTCATTTTCTTTAGGTTGTTTTCCAAATTTCAGCTTTGCTCTGCCAACGAATGTGCTTGGTACAGCATTATTTTTCGAAGCAGGGATGTCAGTAGGTCTCTGGCTCTGGTTAGCACATTTGTTTTCAAACAAGGAAATTTTGTTGGCAATGTTGCTGTTAGTTTTATTAACTGGTTTTTCAAGAGTGTCCTGCTCACTTTCTAAACTGTCTTGAGTCGTAGGTGTTTTAAAATTCAGCTCTATGTTCTTCGGTTTGGCTGGACTACAGGAGGCAAAGTGACACAGAGTGACATCTTTAATCAATCTTGAACAGGCTTGTAACAATTTTCAAAACAATAAAAAGTAGAATTATAAACCAAAGACTCAATTCAAATTTTGGTATCTCAAAATCAACTGAAAGAGGAGTAACTATATGGATTTAAAAAATTAGACACTAAATAAGGAGTATATATTTCAAACATGTACTTAGTTCTTTAAAGTTAGTAAAACAAACACACCAACTTACAGCATCTGCAGCTGAGGCAGAGAACTCAACTACTTATGACTGACAGACATTAACATTTAGTAGTGAACAGGTAGAATAAATTATAAACATGCAATTCCCTACAGAGTTTAGAAAACAAATCCCAATTCGTTAAGGTGATAATGAGTTGGTTAACATTTGCATATTTTCTCCAATGAGTTTTGAAGACATCTGCCCAGATTCTTTGCAGCTTTTACACCTACACTGCAAAAGCAACCTCAAATTGAGTGAAAACTCTTCCACTCTCTTGAGTGCTTGCAGAAAATGTTAGCTTTCCCCAAGCATTGCATCACCACCTTGGCTAAGAGAACACCACATGTGAGGACTCTTCCACTTCCTTCAGGTAAACTTAGCTAACCATTTAAATTGTATAAACTAAGCCTAATAATTTTACAAGAATTGAATTTGGAAACACAAATCTTTTCTATCAGAGTGGACAGAGAGGCATGTAAAAGTAAGTACATGTACACAGTACTCCTGTGCTGTGGCAGAAGGCACAGCTGAGTGTTTCAAGCTCTTTTCTCTGAATACCTACAACCAGGAAAAATTATTTGCCCATGTAACTTGCTACTGCATACTGTACAGTATGAACAGCTGTGAAGATGCAAGGCAGATAGCTTCAAAATTAATCAGTCAGATCCAAGGAGTGTCAAGGAGCCCACCATCGCCTCCAAGACAGCCCTGTTCTCCAAAGAGGAATGTGGGGACACAGCAGTAGAAGGACAGGTAGAAACTGCCCTACATGAAAACTGACAAAGGTGGGAGATGAAAAGAAAATAGTTTGCAGCAATCTCCAGGATTCCAAATGCTCTATCAATCAATGGATGATTGTGGTATTTAAATGCTTTCTTCTTTTTTTACCTACATAAACTGTGTTCACTAAGTTCACAGGCAGCTCTTTAGCACAAGAAAGAGGGGTGAGATATAGGAACAACCCAAAATGTGAGATCGATTCCCCTCTTCCTCAAGTGATCCATCCCAAGTAAGAAATTAAACCCTTCTAATGCAAGACTCTCCATTTTACAAGCTTTATTTCTTGGGAATACCATGAGGAACAAACTTACTGAAATAACAGGAGGATTCAGAAATAGTTATCCATGAATCTATACAGAGAGCAACTGTTAAAAATCATAGAATCATAGACTATTAAGAGGATGCTACAGACAAAAGATCATCTAGCCTCAACTCCCCCGCCATGGGGAGGGACACCTCCCATTAGACCAGGTTGCTCAAAGCCTTTTCCAACCTGGCTTTGACCACTGCCAGGATTGGGGCACCCTCAACCTCCCCAGGCAGCGTCTCACCACCCTCAGAGTAAAAAGTTTCTTCCTAATATCCAGCATAAATGTCCTGTGTCTCCGTTTGTACCCAGTACTCCTTGTCCTAACACTACAGTTCCTGGCAAAGAGTCCCTTTTCAGCTACCCTGTAAACCCTACCTTCAGATACTGGAAGGTTTTTATGAGTCTCCATGCAATCTTCTCTTCCCTGTGAAGCCCCAACTCTTTCAGCCTGCCTCCATAGGGAAGATGCTCTAGTCCTCTTATCAACTTTGTGCCCTACTCTGGATTTGCTGCAACAGTTCCCTGTCCTTATCATCATGTCATTTCAGAGAAGACTTCCCAACAATGGTCCCTCTAACTACCAGCCTACTCAAGCTAGTTCACAACTTTATGAAGAATTATGAAAAATGCATGATCGATAAAAGAGGAAATAGCAAACTTAAAATCCATTGGCCATACTTCAGATAGGTGCTAATAAAACACACTTGGAAAAATTTAAGGAAAAACAGAAAAACAAAATGTTCCAGAAAGAGGGAAGGTATGAAGGGAACTATCATACAGCATAAAATTAAATATATTGCGGCACTACTTTTCATTTGAACTACAACTGGTTTTCCCTAAACTTTTAAAAGTTAAATTATTCTATAACTTTTCTCTTTGGAAAATGACTATGAGTTGCAAGGGACCTCTGAAGATCAGCTAGCCTAACTTTCTACTCAAAGCAGGGACAGCTTCAAAGTTAGATCAAGTTCCTGAAAGCTTTCCCTGACCAAGTTTTGAATAATTTTAAGGGTCAAGATCTCACAACCTTCCTAGTGAAGCACTGCAGCAGGGTGGCCACTTTTTGAATTATTTTTGCTTCATATCCCATTAAAACTTCACTGCTACAACTTGCAGCTGTGGCTTTTGTCCCTTCACAGCTCAGGGACAAATCTGGCTCTGCCTTCTCTATAGGTAGTGAGAGATGATTGAGGTCTGTCTGTATCCTTCTCTTCTCTCAGCTGAAGAAACCAAGCTGCTTCAGCTTCTCCTTATACTTGATTTGCTCCAGAGCTGTCACCTTCTTTAATGGCTCACTGCTGGACTCATTCCAATTTGGAAACATCTCTCTTATACCAGAAGTGAGTTGGAAGGGGAGGAAGAGCTAAAGCTCAATAGAGTGACCTGTCACTTGCACTACTACATGCATTTATTTCAACATAACACATATCTTCCCCATAAAATCTGTGTCTCTCTGTATGCCCTGACACAAGCAAGTTTAATGGCTAACAGTGATGCTTATCAGCCACACCTAAAACCTCTTTTAAATGAAGAGCTCACCCCTCAAAGGTATAGTTTCAAGCTTTGCAAATTTATGCAGAAACAACCACTTCAACACTTTGTATTTTGTATTCTGCAGTACTTCTGCACAGCAGCAGCAGCAGCCAAAGAGCTGAGACCAAAGAGCATGAGAAAGCTCAGCCCTGCAGCTCCACTCACTACAGCTGGCCTCTTCTAATCTTTTCATTACACCTTTTTCCACACTATGAAATACTGGTTTTAAATACAGCCAGAAGATGGACTTTATTGCAAGAAATGGGTCTCCAAGCTTGTTTAAAAGGAAATGTTGTTTGAGTATCCTTTAAGCCTCTCATCTTGTATGGGGAAAAAACTTAACAGCACAAATGCTTTCTTACAAACAGTCCAGTGTGGCTGATTCTCACTACCCATTCCTGATCTGCAATGCCAGAAACAAGTAGGCACACGAGAAATACCAATATCCTTCTCTTTGGCTACACCTTGCAGCTGAGCTGTGGAAGCAAGCAGTTAAACCTCTCCCAGCAGTCAAAAATGGAGGGTGAGTCACACATCAAGCTTGCAAGTGGTGCCAAAAAACCACTGATGCCAAAATATCAAATTGAGGTGAGCAAAGAAAAATGGCATGTGAAAAGAGAAGAATAATTTAACAAGTGGGGTTAAATGTAAAGGCAACTACAAAACCATGTCTGAACATAAAGTATGACAACTGAAGCCAAGTTTTCCGCTAAGCACATCAAAGTGACTACTGCCTGAGGTTTTATTTGCCAATTAAGATTTACCATCAGCCTCATTTTAGTCTCAAATCTGACAGATTTCCCTTTCAAAAGCTAAAAGCAAAGTATCCTCTGACTTTCAAGTTATCTGGTACACAGACATAAATGGAGAAAAGAGAGAAAATGCTATCTTTATATACAGGAAATCTGCATTTCTGGAGGTGACTGGAGAAACTGACCTGTTTTGAAATTGCTTCCAAAGAAATCTGATTCCCAGAATTGGCACAATGTCATTAGTAAGAGATATCATGCATTTTTAAGGGAGAACTACTTGTATTATGTAAAATCCATTTTACAAGGGGCCAAGGAATCCCTAAGTAAATGGGTATTTTTCAACCAGAAAGGAATCAATGTGAATGATCTGAAAATAACTTTTTAACCTTTGAAAATGAAAAATTTATCTGTTCACAGTGATAACTAGAGAATAAAACACACCATCTTCTAGTAAAGGCACCATCTTTTCCTTTCCCATTTTACAGCACCTTAATCCACATCCAGGTTTATAGTTCATATGTTCTAATGAATGACTACAAATTATACCAGATCACCTGAGCATGTAACTCTGGCTAAAGAAATGGTGTGGTGCTGTGCAATGACAACTATCAGATGCATCAGAAACCTTGCAGTCCCCACCCAGGGCTAAAGTTCCTATAGCAGCAGATAAGGCCAAGACACAGCGTCACACACCCCACAAAATGGGATGAATAGAGCAGGCTGTTTATTCGTTAAAATTTGGTCTTTCATACAGGACACTCATCTATTATTTTATGAGTATAGTAAAAGATAATACACTGTAGAGCAAGCCCAGGAGATACACAGAAAAAATGAAATCAAGCTATGCAGGTGTTTATAACTTCATCATCCTTCATCATCACTATTGACAGTGACACAGAGAAAAAAAAAAAAAACAGTATGAAAGCTGCCTTTCCTTTGAAGCTGTGAAGATACAAACTCAAGAGTTTAAGATTTGTGATCTATAGGGCCAGATGGCAAAGCATCACCCAGTACAGAAAAGCCACTGTTTAACTTTCAGTACTCGGCTTTCTTAAGTTAAGTTACAAATTAACCACACAGATGTAGAGTATTACAAATTGTGCAAAGGAAATTGCTCCTGTGCTTCTCAGATGTGGGAAGCATAATTGCAAACAGACGTGTCTCTTAAACCATCACGTTGAACCTCCACATCCCTCTAACACAAGGACAATTATCAACGCTCAATGTAGCTCGGGTGGGCCTACAGGATTCTGAGTGCCCCCACACCTACAACTGAACACGCCAGAACGAGGAGTGCAACAGCACACAGCCATGGCAACCAAAAAACAGAAACAAATAATGCAAACAAATCATTGCCTGTAGATGAGAATGCAACAGTATCCAAGTAATCAATCAATGGCCTCATACTAGTGATAACAGTGAACTTCATAAGTACAGCCGCTTCTCTATAATCCTAAGGAAAGCTCTGACCACCTGTTTGACAGAGACTATTTCTTCAACTGTAAAATCAAAAACTGAAAACTAATATTCAGCAAATATCTGATGTTATTCATATGAATCAAAATTTAAGCGATTCACCCTGCACATACTTAAGGAAGCAACCGTATGTAATCAAATCTTTGGAGCGTGATCCATCACATCATTTGAACAATCAAGTTCTATATTGCATCCTACATTTCTTCATAAAATAATAGCAGAACTTAGGCTTTTTCATAGAAAACTTGAATACATTTCTTATTCAAAAGATTTTCACATACAAAATCTTCAACCACATTCTGATTTGGTTACAGAGAGAAAAATTAATCAAGGTCAATGATAGATGAATTGATCTGATCCACAATGATGATGACTGAGCAGTTTTTATATATGTTAAATTATTCTATAGAGTGGAATTGACAAAGACATTCCCTATCAATTTAAAAAATCAAAAAATTAATTCTTTTTCTAATACATGTAGACCACAGTGCTTGTTAAGTGGTAGCTTTAGTTATGGTAACTTATTTTTTAAAGACAGTTCTTAACTGAAAACAATTTAGACAGATAACAGATAGACAGCTAGTGTTTCCATAAACACAGACACAAGCAAAATTACAGCTACAAGGATAAGGTAAACTAGTTTGTTACTTACAGGCTAATCTTTGTCATGACTGTTCTGGAAGCATCCAAACTCTTCAGCTTCGAGGTGTCTAAATCAGAATTTGTCTGTCTCTCAGCTGACAGACACAGGTCTCCATTTTTAATCCCATCAGTATGCAAGAAAGCTCTTCCATCTGGACCATTACCATTCTTTACTGCCTTGGTATCATTTCTGCCTTCAGCAAACACCAAGTCTTCTGTCTTAGCAGCCAAAGAAGCTTTGGGAGACTCCAAACTGTCTTCCCCAAAAGCCACAGGTATAGCTCCCTTTTCCACTGAAGTTCTTTTTGTCACTGGGTTGGTCTCTGGCGATGTTAAAGGTTGCCTTTTTGAAGAGTAATCTTTCACCTGACTCTTCAAACCAGTAGGGGAGATGGGTACACTATCCGACTGATTCTTTTTATATGATCTTCTCCTTGTAGAGCTTGTGTTTGAGATCTGCTGCTTGCTCTTGTCAGCTTCAGCTTTAGATGCCCCTTTGTGAGCAGATCCAAATTTTAGGTCCTGATTACTACCTGAGGAAGAGGAATTTCTTTCAGGAGTCTGCTGAAGAGACCTCACTTTTCGTTCAGGGTTTATTATCTTGTCTGAAAACACCTCAGAATGGGCATCATCCTCAAAACCAGATTCTTCTCTTGCAGTATTCTCAGTCTGGTTTCTCTCTCCATTTGGAATATCACTAGACGACTGAGACTTTCTCCGTTTTCCAGATCTTTTACTAGCAGATTTTTTATCCATTGTGTCCAAATCACTACTATTTTCTTCTGATATAAGAGTCACGGGTTCATTAAGGAGTTCGTCTGTTTTTCTTAGATAGATATCAACAGTTAACACTCTAGCAGAATACGCGTGTTCACTCGCTGCAGATTCCAACTCGTATGGCAAATCCTTTGGTTTTGCATGCCCAGGCTCCTCAGACACCCACGTGTTCACAAGCTGCTTGTGACTTAAGATACTCTTTTCTAAGTCTTCACTAGACAGATTTCTCAAGCTCTGTATGAAATCTGGAGTTGTGGAATTATTTATATCTGTGACGGATTCCTTCTCCAACCCCAGCGTTTCCACATTCAGGCTGCTCTCACAGAAAGAGTTTTTAATGGTTTCACTGCTGCCGCTCCAATCTGCTGACCACTCGCTGTCAGAAGAGACTCCCCTACTGCTCCATTCCGAAATCGTATCGTGATACAGCGGTCTTACTTCCCCACTGAAATTATATTCCTGTGCCTCAGGAAGGGCACTTACGTTTCTCACTTGTTTCTCTGGTTGAGGAGCTTCGTGTCCTTCTCTGAAGTGCCTACAGTACACTGCCTGCGCCCCGTGAGGAGAACCTGACCTCTCACCCTTGTGACGTGAAGTGTGTTCTAATGAACTTTTGACATTTTTCCTTTTCCCTGTACCAAACAAATTTCCAAGTCTTTCCAAAACTGGTTTCTTTTTACTTTCTTCTCTCGGAGAATCTGGAAGGTGTGAGGTGGACTACAAAAATAAACAAACAAACATTTGGTTAATGTCAAAATTGTTTCTATAATACATTTGTTTGTTCTAGGACTACCTCTAAATTAAAAGGAATGGAAATAAAACAGTTTACTGAACAATACTAGCTCTTAAAAAAAGAACAAGAACAACAAAACCCTTGAAAAACAATTAGGACTCCACGATGCTTCTGTATGTTTTTGCCTGCATGTGTTTACAAGTGTGCTCATCTTGCCTTATAATGGCAGCTTTATAGATCCCAAATCTCAAAATTTTGCACAATTAGTTAACATCACTCAAATGTTACAGAAAAGCATCCTGGTACCTGCAAGACTGGGGTCAAACTTCATGGTCAAAATTTTCCTTACAAAAACAAGAGTGGGGAGTTTAACTTTCTCTCCATACTGGCTGAGTCAGTTTTCACACTTGTGCTGGTAGAGAATAGTTTCAAAGGTGTAAGTTGTCTTACAATTCATATATTTCCCATTAGTTCAGTAAATATTTGGCTTGCATTTTGGGCTAAAAACCCCAGAACTATAAAAGCCACTGCATCACTCAGTGAGCATTACTGGGTCAAACATTGCCCTGGATTACTCTTGGTGAAGTTCTGCCTTACAACTTCTAATTAACATGGTAAACAGGAAACACGCAACAGCATCGCCGAGTACACATGCATATTTGCATTTTAATACATTAGCCCTTTTTACATGCCGGTACGATGAATACTTGTTTTGAGACGTCTATTTCAAAACACCGAGAGTACTTTCTACCCCGGCGCACCAGACCTCTCGAGGAGAGTGGGTTCCCTCGGCCGCACGGACCCTGCCTCGGCAGCTTCCAACTTGTTCCGTGCTGCAGACGCCCAGCTCGCCCGCCCCTCTCAGTGCCCGGCGTCCCCCCAGCGCCCAGGGCAGGCTGGAGTTGAAGGCCCCGCACCCTCCGCGCAGCCCCGCGGCCGCCGATCCCTTCCCTGCAGGTAGGATACAGAGAACCAGCCCAGCACCGCCTCACCGGAGGAGTCACAGCCCCCGTTCCGCGCGTCACCAGGAGGGTGAAGCCGCCCGAGGCTGCCGCTGTCCTCCCCCATCCCAAAACGGGATAAGCAGGAGGAAGGTGTCGTGGCGGGCTTTACCCGCCGCCGGCCGCGCCGCATCCTCGCCTCACCTCACCTCCCCACCCCGCCGAGCGCCCGACACTCACCACCCGACCCGGCTGGGCTCGGCTCGGCGGCCCCTGCGCGAAGCCGCCCCACGCACGCCGCCGCTACCCGCGCTGCCCGGCGCCGGCTGTCTGTGCGCTCCGCCTCGGCCCGCCCCCGCAGCCCGCCCCGAGCCACCGCCCCGCCGCGGCGGGAAGCGCGGGCGCTCCCGGCCACGGGTGAGGCCGGCGAGGGGGCGGCGGGGCGCGAGTGGGCGCCGCGCCCCGTAGGTGCCCCAGCAGCCCGCGCTGCGGCTGCCTCCTTGTTATTGAGGGCAAAACGCCGCCCCGGGCAAAACCGACGCCCTTTGATGTTGAGGGAGAAGCACCGAGGGTTGGAGGCGGGCGGTTCACGCCGCCGCCCCGGCGAGCTGCAGAGCGGGCTGCCCGGCGTGAGCCGGCGCCCGGGCCGGGAGAGGGGCGGCGCAGGGCAGGGGCACCGGCTCGTCCCCGTCCGGCACGATGGCTGAGGGGAGCGCCCCCCGATGCCGGCCCCTCGGAGGTGCCGGGAGCAGGCGTGGCTTTCCCCCAAGCCCGGGAAGCGTGCCGGTACGGGCCCCGTGGGACATCTGGGTTCAAAGCCCTGCGGGAAGATGAACCCGCATCTTCCCCCTCGCACCAGCGGGCGGGGCTGGTTGCCGTCTGTGCCAGCCCTGCCTGGCCGCCCCCGGGCCGGGGACACGGCTGCCGGCGGCCAGGGCTGCCCCGCCTGCCCCCGGCCCCGTTCCGGCCGGCGTGAGAATGACTCCGTGGCCCAATGGTGCCGGCGCTCTCCCCGGGCGCTCAATTAGTATTTAATGTTTAATGAATGCTCTACAAGTCCTCTTCTAATTAATGCTTAATGACTTATATGAAGTGGAACAGCTTCAACAGGAAGGACCACGCAAGTGTCACTTGGGAGCGTCTGAGGGCCCAGCGCGGAGGCGGGGGAGACACCAGGTCACCCCGCCTGCAGCTGGCCGGGGTGCCCGGCCTGCGGTGTGTCTGGCCCTTTGGCTATTGAAGAAAATAAGGACCTTTTTTATGGAGTCACCTCCTCCTCCAGCTGGAAAAGTGTAAAGTTAGTTATTTTTTCTTAATCAACAGCCTACACAGTCTTGGCTCAGGAGAGCCACATAGAACCTATTTAATGCCAGTGAACGTGGAGCAGCAAGGCTTGCCCAAGCAAATGAAAAATACCAAAAAACATTAAAAACACGGAGTCTAAATTGGGGAAGGGGTAGAGTTGACAATAGGTAGTTGCAATCTAACAGAAATTCATGGAACCCTTGTATCTGCCTACCTCTCTTAACGAGTGTCACTCACTGAACTGATAAGCAGCTGTAGCACTGACCAAGACCTGTGTCCTCACACAGTGATCTTCTACCAGTGGCCTTCAAATAGGCAAGTCTATGGTCATTACCTTAAGCTCAAGTTTTTGTTTTGCTGGGGTTTAGGTTTTATTAGACAGTGAAATAATCTACAAATGAGAAAGTTGATGCCTTTTTCCCCTCCCTTTGAGGACTTTTTTCAACCAGTAGAACCAAAACAATTAAGTAAAGAGCAATATTAAGGGCTGCATTAAGTTCACACAGCTCAGACAGGTAAAACGCTTTAGTGATAACAAAACCAACTATAAATTTCCCTATCAGATCATGAATAATGCAGCCCAATTACTAATTTCTTATTCTATGTATGTATTGCCAGTACTAACTAATTATAGGGAAAGGACAATATGACAATAATGAACACTGCCAGCTAAAATAAGCAAAAATACAAAATTTTCACACTTAATGCAAGGTAATAAGGAAAGATACTGATTTCTCTGATAATTCATAACAAGTGTGAGGAGGATGTTCATGCTAAAAACTGTTGGATGGAACAGATCATGCTAAAAACTTGTTGGAAGGAACACCAAAACAGGGGAACTTTATTATTGTGTCAACCATCATATTAATAACTGGATGGAAATAGCTGTCAGTCTTCTAAAGTAGTTGGGAGTACATTATCAACCTGACTGTCATTATTACACTTGCTGTCAAGTTTTTAGTTTGCAAGATTAAACCTGGAAAAATTAGTTATTTGAACTGGGGATCTAGATTTTTCTCTTCCCAGCCACTGATTTCCATAAAGTCCATGGGAACTTAATTACCATTGAGACGTCTCCCCCTTTCAAATGTAGTTTAAACTGCAACCAACAAGTTCAAAAGGTGTTGAATGGAAGTGAGGAGGGACAGCCAGCCAGTCCAGTCACATAAGCCTTGTTTCCTCGGGGAACAAGGCTAAAGATTTTTCCTTGATCTTGAAATAGCTGCCCTATGTAAACTGTTTTGAAGTAATTTCTTCATACAAAGTACCTTAATTATATACAGCTCTTTCAAAACACATAAAAGACCAGGTACTTGCCCTGAAGAGCTTGTATTTTAAGTCAGATAAATGTAGGTGAGCCAGTATTGCCAGTGCAAGAGGGCACAGAGACCGAGCATCTCAAGGGACTCCAAAGTGGGACCCAGCCTGCCAGAGCACAGCACGAGAATGCTTGGCTTCACAGCACCACATGGAAGTGTTTGATTTCAGAAGGCAAGAAATGCCCTTGCTCTGCACATCAGGCTTCCTCAGTGTGCTTATGCTCAAGCATTCTTACTCTTAAAACATTAGCTGCTTGAGAAATACCTGATCAAAGGCATGGGCAACTGAAAAATCTAGAGGACCTGCCTATCCATTCCTTGGACAGTGTGGAGGAAGCCATTTCAAGCACTCTGCATGAACCTTGAAAGCCGTGTTCTAATCTGAAAGCAAAATGCTGCTGCCTTCTTAACCAAGAAATGTAAATTTTGTTTGTATTTATATTCATACCTGTTTATGCTAGCATTAAAATATTTCCTCTGTTTTCGGCTGGGTTTTTTTTTTCTCATTAGCTAATGTAAGTTGCCACAGCCAAACCCCTAATTTAACGCTGCAATTAAACATGTGCTTTGCTGGTCTCCAGTGAAAAGGGAGCATAAGCTACTATGATCTGTTGAATCAAAACTTCAGGATGTGTCTTGAGGGATCATTTCGATGTTATTTTCTTAGATGAGTTCATCTGAGTCAGCTGAACATAAATGAAAACACTTCTTAGAGCACACATTAGAGAAAAAAGCAGTATTTTTACTAGTCATTAGCAACTTTGTGGTAACTAATAGATGGTAATATCTAGTGTGGACAGTTCTTTAATTTAAACATTTATTTTCCAGCATATGTTCATCTTCAGAGGGGAAAAAAGCAACAAACCATTTAGTGAAGAGTAAATATGAGCTTTATCATTCATTAGAAGATCATAAATGGCTGGATTTCAAGTAACATGAAAACTTGAGACCCTTCTGTCTTCAACAATTCTAATAGTGTAGGACCCTTACAAATGCATGCTGGATAGCCAGTAATGTCAAATATCTTTAAATCATACTATCACAATTCACGCAGCCATGAGAAACAGAAAGCCTTGAAGTTCTAGCAGTCACATGACATCCCAAAAAGGGCTTTAGCAAAAAACATTTAAATAAATAAACTATTACTCTTCAGGCTTTAGCATTCTGCAGAGACTGAGACTCAAATATATCACGGTAACAGTGCCAGGCTTTGTGAGGCTGGAAATTGCTCTGGAGTACTGCTGGCTCAACATGCTGTGAAAATATTAGTAGAAAAACTGGAAGGAACAACGTACAAATCAAAGCTAAGAGAGAGAAAAGTCTGAGAAGCACAAGACCCATTCAAGTCCTACAAAGAGTTTTCATACCACTCTCCTACAGGTGAGTGCCATAGCTACTGGCAGAGAGAGAAGGAGTGAATTGTAGATGGAAATAAAGGCTTAGTTGTTATTTTCTTATTTGAAAAGCATGGGGGGAAAATGTACTTAACAAAACATTTGACCTGAGTCAATTCTCTGAATCAGTCAATGATTCACTGAACGGAAAAAAGCAGTTATATTTTAAGTTAATCTAAATGATCTCTAAACTTAACCAGTTTAACTAACCTTGCTGTCAATCAATTGGATTTGACAAATATTACTTCAATTCACTACACTCATTGTTCATTGTTTATGCTGACCCTTCACAAAGACACAAAGGGGGGGGTTACTATTAGGAAAATATGGCTTATGTTATTTTAACTCCCAAACTGCCGCCTTCTGCCTATGAAGAGTTTGGCATATACGCTCTAAATTTTTTTTAGCATTTATTTTAAGATACCATGTTCCAGGTTGACAGTGTCCTCTTCAGAGTTAGAGAAAAAACCCACATTTTTAAATATAACAGGCCCACTCTAGCATGGAATTCACTCCCTGCCTCTTCCAGCTCTTTGCCTGCTATTCACATAGAGGATATAAATAGCAATAATTGGATTTTAAACAATTTCAGCTTGAGCAATTTGTGCAGGGAATATATTATTTAGATTCAGGAACTTACCTGAGTAAGCCTAAATGAGGGGCTATAAATGCGAGACTTAAGCAGAGTGAAGTTGAACAAACGTAACTTTTCTTAATAGTCATATTTTTACACATACTGTAAATCAGGGTATTTTAGTGAAACATTTCATATCTTCAAGAGAACAGGACATGTCTGCTTCCAGTTTATTTTTTCACTATAAAAGTAGATTTTTAGTTCAAACATACATTGGAAATTGACTCTTTTGCAACACCATATAGATTAATGAGACTAATGAGCCTGCATGTTTAATGGATTTTTTGGAAAGAAAATAATCAGCTCAAGAAGCACAGATGTATATATAAAATTATTTTATACCATAATATTTCTTAGGTGACAAACACCAAGATTTAGATATTGTATGTATTAGAAAAGAACAGCAAAACTGAAAGGAGCAAATCACATAAAATCAAATGAATGGAAATCTTTCAAAAAAGTTCAGGAAAGACAAAGAAGCATTGATAAAATGAAACAGATCCTTACATGAGTATTTAGGAGAGCAGAGAGATAAATAAGAACGGGCATGTCAGAAAAGGCATGTCTGCTCCCATCTCCTCTTCCCCAGAGCTAGTTATTTCCATAAACTAAAATCTTTCCCCCCTCCCCTTCTGTCAAGAGGAGCATCTGTCGGTTAAAGAAATGCTCTATAAAACTAATGGAGATCAGTAGATTTATGATTTTAAAAAAGTAACTGTGTATTAACATGAAGATTTCTGGTGGGGTTTAAAAAGGGAATAAAAGAGAGTGTTGTTTGCCTTACCATGATGATGATAATTCTTTCTGCTCTTTACAGAAGAATAAACAAACTATCGTGTGTGAGATGCAGTCCTGTGTGTCAGTAACCAAACCCTTTTTCTTAGCAATCCTCCCACGCTTTAACCCCTTCTTTCTTCTGGCAGCACTCAGATAAAAACAAGCAAAAAAAAAAAAAAAAAAAAAAGGGAAGTAGTATCTGACTTGAGCCTTTCCAACTGATAAGTCATTTGGCAGACAAATTAGAACTATGAAAGGGGCTCAATTAGAGGATAGAAGAACTGCAGAAGGGTGGCAGCAAGTCCTTCAGTAAGCAGCTCTACAGAAGCAGAGAACATATTGCAAAGAACTACAAAGTTAGTGTTGGGCAAATGCCTTACGTGTATTAATTAACATGCAATACCAGAGCACAGATATGCAGCAGCAGGAGAAAATATACCACACACGTTGGTTCTCACAGACCTGGTTACTGTTTTCTGATCCAGATTTAGGATGGCTAAAGAAAAAAAAAATCACCTGTGCCTTTATGCAGAAAGAGACTGATTTATGTTGGCATCCTTGGTTCTTCACCTTCCTAGGTTAGTATATTAAATCTGTATTTTTCAAGCTATTCGTGGTAAAATGGTACTAAAAAGGGACTTGAAAAAATAGAAAAGAACTAGCACCAAAAGCAGGAGCAGGGATTATTCAACAATGAATAACTGAGAGAATATTTAAACTCTCCTGAACCTGAAAGACATCCAGAAAAAATTTATATGCAAAAAATAGTATTAACATAAATGATTGCACTTGCAACTCTCTGTGTTTCAGTACAAGAGAAAGTGAGGAAGTTTGATGTGAGTTAGTCTCACATCCTCACTCTCAGGATTTTGAATCTTGCTGCTGGATCAGAGCTGTATCACTAGATAATCTTCTTAGTGTAAAGATTCATCAAAACTATCTCTTTCAAAGTAAAGAGTGAAAATAAACATAGGCATGTTTTGTTTTAAGAGATAGGAACTTGAAAGTACTTCTTCTGTTAAGCAATAAAGCATAAATGGCAAAAGCATTTTGGAGAGGAAGAGAATGGCTTGGAGTTAATTTTAAGTCTCCCCTAATCAGAAGCCACAACAAACAAATGTAACCCCTTTCCTTTTTTCATTTCTGAATGCAATTCACAATGATAAAGAATCTATTACGTAAGTGGTTTTGATTTAGCAGGTCTCTTTCTTCTATGCTTGTAGGTCTCTCATCTCTTTTGTGAGTGTACGGTGTCCTGTAACTAACTCTAAATGGTGTGTACTGGTTAGTATAGATTTAACATAAATTGTCTAATTTAGATCTACAGCTTACTGCAACACTTACTCCTTTTAGCTGAAGTATTTGTATATAGTTACCAGAGACAGGAAATACAATTATTTTTCTGCAAACTTAAGAGTATCTGTACCACAGACTGAGCAATCAGTCTCTGGAAATCAGCTCTTTCTTAAGCACCATCAATCTTCATCTCTTCCCCATGCTTTCACAGAACAGTGTTGCTGTCAATAGGAACCTAGCAGTCTGGAAAATCTATGGCACTTGAAAAAGTCTTGCAGCATTACATTAAATGATTATAGGGCAAAAAGGAAATAATCTTACAGAGCCACGTGTATTATCAGTCTTTGCCAAAGAGGGCACTGATGTGGCTATTCTGTGCTGGTTAACTGAGCTGGCTTTTCCTGGGCATCTCTATATGACACTGCACATGGCCTCGCCTTGAGTCCTGTGTACATTTTTGGGTGTCACAACATAACAAGGATCTTAAGCTGTTAGAAAGCTTCCAAAGGAGAGTTACAAAAATGGTGAAGGATCTTGAGGAGAAGCTGTATGAGGAGTGGCTGAGGTCACTTGGCTTGTTTAGCCTGGAGAAGGGGAGACTGAGGGGAGACCCACTGCAGTCTACAACTTCCTCATGAGGGGAAGAGAAGGGACAGGCACTGATCTCTGTTCTGAGGTGCCCAGTGACAGGGCCTGAAGGAATGGCCTAAAGTTGTGTCAGAGGAGGTTCAGGTTGGATATCAGGAAAAGGTTCTTCACCCAGAGGATAACTGGGCACAGGAACAGGCTCCCCAGGGAAGTGGTCACAGCACCAAGCCTGACAGGGTTCAAGAAGCGTTTGGACAATGCTCTGGGGCACAGGGTGTGACTCTTGGGGTGTTCTGTGCAGGGCCAGGAGTTGGACTTTGCCCTTGCAATCATATTCTATGATTCTATATATCTCAAGAGTAAGGCAGAATTTCTAATACACTCCTGTGCCCAGTGTTTCTTTTTAGCTGGCTGTAAGTGCTCAGCAGAGGAAGGCTATAGATTGTCTCACAGTACTAGGTAGGAAACCTAGGTCTCACCTGCAGTTTTAATTCAGTCCAGGGAACAGATGCCCAGGAGTTAGTTAAACTAACTAAAGCGCCGAAGTGTCTTTCAGCAGGTCTACCTCTAGATACCTAAAAGTAACTCATTATGTAATTTGAAATTTATAAAACCAGAGATTTTTGCCTTGGGTAGCAGATAGTCTGAAACTATAAATGGAAAAGCCTTTTGCTAGCAACACAGGGACTATCCCCAGGTCAGGCACAGTAGAATATAGGCTGTCACAGGGCAAGAGGCAGAAAACCATCCTTGTGAGCACTGTGTTACTAAGGTGAGGTTGTTAAGGCGTGAAATAATAAAGACAGTAAACAAACTGCAAATTGGACTGCTAATTTGATCAAAGCCAAATTTCATAAACAACAAAGTGTTTACGAAATGTTTAACATGTTTAACATGCTGGCTTTGGAAAGTTGATGCGATGGTCCTGTGACAAAAAAAATGGTACTGACCCTGAAAACCATTTAGCAGGAAAAAAAAAGAGACAATATTTAATCAAAGTTTATTTAAATATGAAATGAATGTAGTCTCTCTTCTGCACAGAACTCTCATTAAATAGATTAAAATCATGCAATGTAAATCCTATTACACATTACACCAGGGTTTCATTTGGAACCTTTCAACTGAAATGTATCTCAAGTCAGCCCCCAATATCGAGGTGCCCAACATAGCAGCTGTTTTGGAAAATTTGCGTTTGATAGCCTGTGCGCTTCAAAAAGCCCTTTTATGAAATGTATAAAGTGCTTACACTCCTTGATAACTTCTTTGATGTACAGATTTTCCATCATTTACAAATGAAGAGTTTTAAGTACAAGGAACTGTTATTACTAAAATACCTTATCCTGACTTGTAAAAATCAGCTGGATACCTCATTCTACATCTGAATTACAGTACTATAACTTGGCATTTTTTCCAAATGACAGTGTTCACCTAAGGCTTCTGGAAGTAATTTACATTATTTCTCACAATAATTATTACAGAGAAGTGCCTCAATATTGGTTAGAATAAACTTTATGAAACCAGTATGAAGAAAATGGGAATGACTCCAAACCCACTGGTTCCCTATAGTGTTGTGGGCAAAAATGTAAATTAAGTGGAATAGTCCTTCCAACTCTTTGCTTATAATCCCACAATTACTTCCATATCGCAATACCCTCCCATTAAGCAAGAGAAACTTCTAAGAGAAAATGTTCTCATGAAATGCATTTTTATTCTTAGATGTGTTTATTTTAGGCTACAAACAGAACTAATTAATGCAGAAAGCATTAAAATAAACAATGCATCTGTCTAGAAAACGGATATATTATTACTTGTGAAGAAAAAAGAGAGATACATGTTTTCCTGCTATTACAGATGAATTACTACAGTCATGCTGCATTATGCTACTGTGCACTCAAAGTGCTAAATGTTAGCTACTGAGGAGATACAACTACAACAGCATTTAAATAGCACTACTATTATTGGTGGATAATTGAATGAAATTTCTAATTCCTACTTGGTATTAAAAAACCCAAATCATGTCTTTCCTCTAAAAATATATATTGTGGATGAACAATAATGCAAAAGGGAATTAGATGAAACTGGTTGAAACTGTACAGTTCAGAAATACCCAGATTTCCAGGAAATGTAAAGAAATACAGAGAGTTATTGATCCTGCGCTGGAATTTCTGAAGTTGCTAGTTTGGATATAGGCCAATCCAACATACTCCACAACCGGCTTTGGTATCTGTGGCTTAGAACAACAGATTTGACAAAGTACTTCTAAAGCTAACCCTTAAAGCATCATAACTAACCACAGTTTTAGCTACAATAATCCTAGTGTTGGGCTCAAACTATTTTAGATACTTTCTAAATAAAGGATAGCAAAACCACTCCCTTGGCAACTCCTGGAGTCCCCTTTGCATAAAGTCGTTCCATTACTTGCTGGTGCTGTGGAATGCAGGAGGGAGGTGGTTGTCGACCATTAAAACCTGGTAGACAACAAGTGTTTCCTGTATGCAGAAGGCAGGCGTGAGTCTTCTCCCCTGTTCCTAATCTACCGCTTCCCTCCCACGCCTTCTTGGCACCTGTTGAGAAAGGCTGGGAATACAAATCTCTCCTACTCTGTAGGGTTTTTCTCTAGCTACCTACCGTTTTCTTCTGTGGGTGACTCCATCGTTTTTCTCTTCTGCAACCCAGGCTTTCTCAGCTGACCACATGGTGAACCTGACAAAGCTTTTCAGTTTCCCAGCTGTGCACAAGGCTCTGAACAGCAGCCAGCAACAGGCAGGGGGGAGCTTCTCTTTTGCTCGGCAGACACTTGGGAAAAAACCCTCACAAACTGTCTACACATCTCCCATGGTTGGAAAGCGGGAGTCTTTTTCAGGTCCAAGAGTCAGAAATTTATCTAATAAAAACTGCCTGACACACCAGACAAAAAACATACCCCTCATGTTTCCAGGAGCAAAACCATCAAAGCTCCCCAGGAGAAGAGGGAGGGGAAATATCCAGAATTACCTATGATGAGCCCATTTAAAATCACAAATTTCTGCAGAGGAAACAAAAAAACTAAACAGATCTTCATGTTCTTTTTATCTGAACTCTGGTTGCTAAACATTTATGGAGTAGTTTGTCAGATTTTTCAGCCTTTTCAAAAGCTATACTTTTTAATCTGTATTTTCCTCTGAGACAATTATTCTTTTTTTTTTCTTCTTTTTTTCCCCCAGCAAATATATCCTAGAAAGCAAAATGGTAAAAGGAGAAGAACAAAACAAAACAAAAAAAAAAAAAAAAAAAAAAAAGGAGAGGAGAATTATAAAGACAGGAGAGGAAAAGACGATAAATTTTCATTTGCACGTCATAAGATATGATTCAGAGGAAATTAAGATGTCAAACTTCCATCATAAAAAACAAAGTCTGTAGTAGAAAACATTACATTCTATTTAAATCTTTAGCTACTATGTGTAACCACAACAAACTGAAAACTTATCTGGTGAAATGTTACCCTCCTGAGATTTTGAAAATTATATTTGTAGGAATGGTAGATTTCTTTTACTATCTCTAAATCTTATTGAAACTATAGTTTAGGCAGTTTGGTTTTTTAAGTGGGTCATGCTTTGCTTTTGCAGATCTTGAGCCATGGCAGGTCGAGTGCTTGTTTTAAAGAGGTAAGTGAAGAAGCATTCCAGCTTATTCACTCTAATTCAGTCTTTGAGACAATAAAACCAGAAAGATGAAGTTTTTCATGACTACCCTCTTCAAACCCATTATTACACTGCAGCTGGCACTACAGAGCAATAAATTACACATATATGTATGCATACACGCATTTCTAATTGTCACACACCTTACATAGCTTAAAAAGTGGCAAAAGCCTGGTCAGGAGGAATGGACTATTAGCAAAAGCTGTGTGTCGCAACCTGCTCAGATCTGAGGGTGCTCAGGTGTACTGTGAGCCACCTGGTCACGTAGCATGGCAAAATGGAAAGAGGGCCACACCCAAGGAGAGAGCAGAGCTAGCTGCCAAAGTCCTGAAAACCATTCCAACACATTGCACAAGTGTGGAAATGGTACAAGAAAAGCACGATGCAGGACAAGTCCTCAGCTCTCCAGAGTGCAGATTACTGCACAGCAGCCCAGCATGGAGGCCAGAAACAAATCCCTGGTGACTCAAAGAGCAACTTCACAGGACTGTACTCACTAAGGGAAAGAGAAGGGAGGAGTATACCCTTGGGAAGAAAGCAGTAAAGTGCCGGCTGTCATCCTAAGGAAAAGTTACATACTAGCATAAGTAATACCTGTGAAATGTTGAAATGCTATGTAGCTGCGTGTTTGGCATGATGATACACAGAGGTGGGGCAGATAAAGGATGGTCACCGATAATACCAGACTGCCTGGTGCACACTCCCATGTCACCATTACCACAGTCATTTTGTACTGTCAATGCTTGATCATTGATGACAGACCTCCTAAATAATTTGCAATGCATGAAGGGTTCATTGCTTTCCCTGGGCAATACCACACTGAGTATGTGGCTGTCCACATTATCTCACTCGTGCAAAGCACAGACGTGTACTGGTTTGATAGACCTTTTATTTTGTTCCTGCTTGGGCGACTGTAGTTTATTCAGCAGCCCAGCCCTGAAGACCTCAGCACTATCACATTCCAGGACGACTGCTCACATGACTTTAGGCCATCATTAATCCTCTCTATAAGAAACACATTTTCATCCACTGCTTCCACTGAATTTGTTCACAATATTACATGGAGCATGTAATAACTCAGATGAAATTCAATTCCAAACAGAGCTGAATATGACTACTATTCAGGATTCAGATCCAAACTAGAGTTGAACATAACCTTTTTATACTTCACCTGCATCAAGGTCAATGTATTGAATTGCTCGGAAGGACAATTGTCCAAGTAACAGCTGTCTTAAGTTGCCAGCCAAGAATAAATACATGCAAGTTGTCTGACACAAGTTCAAGTTTGTTTGGGTGTTTTTAACTGTATATATAAAACCCCAACAATCTGCTCAATAAACCTTGTGAGTACTTGAAAGATGTCTATCAGAGTAAGAATTTACTGGTATCCCCACCTTCAAATATATTCTAAAGGGGTGAAGGGAGCCTTCTTGACTCAGTACACCCGCTGCCATCTTGAATGCCAAAGTATTAGCCTGTAACATAGATTCCTCCTGCACCAATACTCCAGGACCTATGTTCCTTCTATGAAAATGATACATAACCCCATGCCATTTTCCCTCCTGTGTTTTGCCCTTCTCTAAGGCCCATGTTCGTTGACAGCTGTAGTCCTGTACACTTACAATCAACCACAGCTCAGATGCTCTCATATTAATCTCCAAAAAGCAGCAGAAATATAAGAGATGTTTTCAAGGTCTCTCTGAGCCAGCCATAATAATGGGACATAATCTAACCTAGATGTTATTTTTAGGAAATAAGGGAGTTGGTGTCTTTGGAAACAGCAAAATGAAAACCTTTGTAAGTTAATACTGAAGTGAATTTGTGGTTCAAATGGGGATAAGAGGAATAATGAGCTGGGAATATGGAAAAAAAATTAACCGACAAGGAAATTGCCATGATGCCATCAGTCTAGTCAGCAGCACAGTATTTTATTAAGCCGAGAAGTAATTTTGTTGAGCAATACTCAGAGAGGTTTTGTCATGGATAGCTGAGAACCTTTCTTGTGCTGTAATTAGCCATAGATTTCCAGACTTTTTGGAAGACAAAAGGATGAGCATATCTTCAGCAGGCTAAAGCCAAATCACAATAGTCAGATCGTTTTCTAGTGGACCTGATGCCCAAGCTTTTTGACATCGTGACTTCTCAGAATTTTGGTTCTCTGCCTACACAGTGAGTATGACACTGCATGTATAACTAGTTGCTTGATTCTTCTCTCTTCACTATTAGGAAACATGGCTGAGTTGAGGACACCTGTCATCATCTTCTGTTAAAGAATCATATCTTTGTATCCAGAGCATCTCTGCTGCAGCTTGCTGTGTCCTGGGAAACCTGGGCAAAATGATGCTTGACCAAAGGTTTGTATCATTATGGATACTCTAAACTAAGCAATCCTTAATTCTGTTGTGTGTCTCAGATCAATCATGTTGGAAAGGCAATTCTACTACTAATCGCTTAATCTTTTAGGGATGCAAATATCAGAATTGTAGTTCTTTAAGCAGAGTAGTAGTTCTGACTTACAGCAGAATCCTAGAAAAGCACAAACCTTTTATCATGTAAATGAAAGCATTTAAAAGACAGAAACTGCTTATTCAGTGTTCTCAACACTCCTACTTCAATTTTTGGGTTAGCTTTCTTTCCTATCTGCTGTGAATTTAATCTATTAATAATTAATTGTTCTTGATTTATGGTTTTAGCTTGCTTTTGTGCCATCTTTTTGATCTCTCCTCTCTGGCCTTCCTCTCATCCCCTCTTCCCTTCTCCTATCAAGTCCTTAACAAAGAACAGACACAGGTAAAGCAATGGATGTGCAATTATCACAGCCCAAAAGCAAATGGGCTTGATGTACACAAATTCCTATCACATGTCTCTTTATTATTTTCCATAAAACCAGACATGGTATCTAGGTTCTATCAGTGCAATAAGCCTTACTAATGCTGACTTACAGCTGCAGCTGGCCGCCCAAGTGTCCTGATTCAGCATTCCTACAGGTACAACAGCACCCATGCATTATTAAAAGTAATATAAGGACTCTGCTACTTCGATATTTTTACATGTTAATGTTGAGGAAGGTCTGTGTTAAAGGACAGTACCACGTGTTATTAAAACTGAAAGAATTAACAAAAGCCAAGTTCAGTCCTCCACTCTTACTTAGTGCTATTCTTTAGGAAGAGCTCACCTACATGTGCGTTCTTGCTGGCAGGTGGTATTAAAAAGATTATCTGGACATGCTGGGACCAATTTTGCTTTGTTTCCATGATCCTGAGCACCCCTTTCAGTTAAATATACTTATGGTAGTCAACACTGCCATTATGTCTCTGTAGACCATGCTCCTAAATATTCTCTCTGCAGAAAAATGTTTGATAGAAGCTATATGCAAATTATTCCCCCTGTGCTTTGTGGACTTTAACATTTGCCATGCCATTTCAGTTTATTGGTTTATGACACTACTCATGAAACACTGTGGACAAGTCAATTAATATACAGTGGCTTCTTGAAATACAAGTGTTTGTGGGAGACATCACTGTGACTTAAATTGTCCGCATTTAAATTCTGTCCCAGTTCTGTATTTCCTGACTTCCATAATGATTTCAGTACTCTCTAAATTATGTTTTTTTCTTAATGTTTATGGTGATGTTGTGTTTTTAATTATGAATTGCATACTTATCAACTAAATAAATCTGAAAAAATACTTGTGTATTAATTATCTCACACTATTGCAAAACAGTGTGACTCAGAGCTAAACATCTTAAAAAACTCTAAAAGTTTAAGGGACAGAGCAAATTAAATATTTGTTAAGTGTATAAGTGCTTTGTCAACCCTTTAAGAAATGCTGGCATGGCCAGGGCAAAATGAAGCATTGTTTTTCCCTTCCCACATTTCTCCACCCTACTCAACTGGTTTGGTTTGAGAATTTGATTACTTCCCCCCCATGAATTTCAAAGTAAAGACTTCAGTGTTCTTTTCCTATTAACATCACTTTCTTGTCCAAATCACATCATAGTTGCAGCCCAAGAATAAGAACAAATTACACTGAAAGGACAATAAGGAATTACTGTGCTGATCAGCACTACAACAACCTATTAAAAGCCATACAGACAATGAATAATGTAGTTGTTCTGGGTGTGTCAAAGAACTCTCATGTGATCCATACTGCACCACATCTGCTCTTTTTCTCTATATACTCTTCCATTCTCTCTATATACTTTTTTCTTCAACTCATACAAATATGTCAGGACAGCAATCCCAAAGTCATAGCTTATGAATAACATCGTCCAAAAATCCTTCAGTTCATATCTACATTTAAATATATACCCATACATACATATCTGTATATGTTTATAAATAAAAATGTAAATAAAACCACTACACATATTTTAGCCTATAAAATATTTATTGCCGTATTTTTGATTGACTTAAATGAAAGCTATGTATTTATTCAGATTTCCCATAAATTAGTGAACCAGAGGCACATCACATGTAGGTAACTCTCAAAAGTAGACCTGTCTGTATAAAGACCTTAAAAGTTACACGTTAAATTTAAAACATGGGAAGCTACAGTCTCATCTGTAGGGATGACAATAGGGAGCAACATGATTAAAAAGTAGCCCTAGCAGAGTGAGCACAAATATGAGTAATTGAAAAGGGAGTAAGTGAATGCCAGCTTTGTGTAGGGATTATCAAGGGATTTTGAATCTATTAGCAAGGGGGAATTCCTAGCAGAAAAAAAAAAAAATAAAAAGAAAAGAAAGAAAAAAGGAAAGGAAAATTATGCAAATGGTTAAGCCTGGAAAGGAGGTAGAAAGTGTGACCACTATTTCAGGGAAACAAGTTACACTTGGGGAAGGATGGTGGCTGGAACCACCACTGGGCAGCAAACAACCTGTCTGCACTGAACACGCCCTCTCAGTGAGATGCACAACCACCCTGAGGGACCCTTGCCGTATTTCCCACACAAGGAATAACAGTAAATTTACCAGTAATTTATATAACACAACAGTAACACCAAAGAAGAGGGAACAAAAAAAAAAAAGGTTGAGCATAACTGTAGTTAAGTGCATAGAAACTCTGGCAAGAATCCAGACACACAGCACAGCACTGAGCAGGCTTTTTTCCCCTATCTTTTTCCAGGTAATACAATAAAAATTTGTCCTGCTGCAACATTTAGTTATCTGGAAAGATATAACCTGTTCCAAACAGCTGAGGGAGAAACTATCTAGACTGTAAAAGAAAACAAAACAAAACCAAGGAGAAACCCAGCCCCCTGCCTCTCTTAAGTGACTGCCTTCCTCTAACTCCCCTTCACCTCAAAAGAAAAAGATACTGCAGTGTCATATAATTTCCCCTCCTTTTCTCCCTTCACTCTTTGCACAAGGCAGGTTTGTGTTCTCCTGAAACTGTGAAGGTTTTTTCTCCTTTGAGAAAACCAGCACCAGCAAATATTCTCAGCCCCTGCATTACTCATGTTGTAGGACCTTGGCTACCAGGTTTTGTTTAGCTTTCTCATTCCAAGCTGGAGAAGGAGGCCTTCTCTTCTTTTGGTCTCACATTCTGGGAGGAGATTGGTTAACCACTGAAAGGACTTATCTATTAAAAATTGGGGTGAACTTTAAGGCAGCGACTTGTTCTCCTGTGGACAGGTTCCTCTCACCTATCCATGAACTGATAATTTTGTTGTCTGTTACTTTGCAAAGTGACTCACCTGCTTTTTCACTTAGTTGGTATGGAAGTTTATCAACTGACTGTATAAAATGCATTGTTTCTGCCATTTAAACATCACTCTGGGAGGTAATTTAGTAACCCCATGGATCCCAAACAGATTTCAGGTTTTGTTATTTCTTGAGAAAATAAACCACTGTAAGAAAAAGCAGTATGACGAGCTAGGCTGAATGTCTTGCTAATATTTCTCTGAGCAAGGCAGACAAAAATTAAAGAAGCAGATGAGGAATCCTAACATGAAAATATCTTAGACCTTGATGAACTATCATCTTGAAAGATGAATTAAAAGAGCAGGAGGAATTAGGGATCTGCATATCTGCTGTCTCAGGAATATGGCAAAGGCAGCGATAGAATAAACTCATTTAATCCAGTAATTTGACACAGAATCAAAACGGGCTTCCATAGCCACACCTGGGTGTTAGAAGTACTCCACCCAGTTTCCTTCAATGAATATTCATGTCATAGAACTGAATCTTTGTGTGAGAGGCAGTGGCTGTGTTCAGGTAGCAAGTAGGTGTGAGAACTCTTATCTAGATGAAGAATCCTGAGAAACCTTTGGACAGGTACCTGGTTATAAATCTGAAAATATGACTAATCAACACCTGAATTTAAGAGCAGAGACAGCATTAGAGCACAAAGATGTGGCTCAGAAAAAAAAAGATGTTGAAACCTAAGTATCTCACATTGAATTTTAAAGTCTAGATTTTTGTCTTCATTATTCCTAATGCAGAGGAAATATATAAATAATGAAGCAATACAAACTCTATTTTCATTCACTCATTTTACTATCAGCAGAAGCCAATCTAAATTTGAAATTGTTCTCTAAGGGAATAAATGCATTTCAGTGTAACTTTACAGAAACCTATCAGCTTAACACGTTTGTCTTTAACTACATAATTTAAGGTCATTTGAGTTTGCCGTAGCACAGGTAGGACACCTTCACCCTTGGTATCAGTATTTTGTCCCTGTTGAAGCTGTATGACTGCAAAACACACATTTCATCTGGGATTTGGTTCTCAAATTGAATTATTATTAATCCAAAAAGAATTAAATTAGTCAAATATTGAGGAAGTTGTTTCTTCATTCATAGTGAGAACACTGGCCACATTGTTTTATTAATAAATCTAAAAAATATAAAAACCAGATACTAAAATCATGGCCACAGCTGCTTACTTCATGCAGTATAGGCTATATGACAGCTCAAGCAATCCTCAGTTGAATACACACAGACATTGTAGATACAAACAGGAATCTGAGAAAGCTTCCCTTCACTTGCAAACAAACTCAAATTAAATGCTCCAAATGCTCCTATTTAGCTTCATTTAGTGAAACTGGAAAATGTAACCAGTGAAGTAATGCATTATTTGGGAAAAGGAATAAGCTGAGTTTTAGAATCTAGAAATAGTGTATTTTGTGGATCTGACACCTAGAAATTATTTCTAAGGAATTTTTAATATTTAATAATGTGTTATCAAATGTCTAGTTGCCAAAATACCAGAGGAGTAAGAGCTAATCTTCAATTTCATGAAACAAATGTTTTTCACATTAAATAGCACAGGACTAGAAAATTCAAGAATCGCAGAATATTCTGAGTTAGAAGGGACCCACAAGGAAAAGAGCTAATCTTTAATTTCATGAAACAAATGTTTTGCACATTAAATAGCACAGGACTAGAAATTCAAGAATCGCAGAATATTCTGAGTTAGAAGGGACCCACAAGGATAATGGAGTCCAACTTTTAAGTGAATGGCCCATAAGGGGATCAAACCCAAAAATGAAACATATACCCAAGTTTGTATCGTTTTTAATTTCTCATAGATCCAGTTACCTCCAGTGACTTAATACCTACAGGCAATTTGTATTTTATAGGAGCACTCTGAAATCTCTCTTTCATTGTTATATAACTGACATTTTTGTTGTTCCAATCAGAAGCTTACAATAAACAAAATTACAGATTCCAGAAGGCCATGCAAAGGGAAAGAAAGTGGAAATCTGTACAGAACCAGAAGAACATCTGAATCAACACCAGAAGTATTTGATGAGAAAGAAATATTATTACAGAAGGATACCTCTCTTTTCCTAAGAAAATGATGTAGTGAAAAGAAGTACTTTTGCCTTATAATTTGGGCAACACAACATTTACTCATTGAGTAATACTATCAAGCAAGTGATCTTAAAATTATTTTACTAGCCTGCTGTTTAATATCAAACAAAAAGAAAGAGAAACAAAGTTGCACTTGTACATCCAGAACAGTTATAGCCTGCTGTTTAATATCATTATGGAAGTCAAACAAAAAGAAAGAGAAACAAAGTTGCACTTGTACATCCAGAACAGTTGCTGTGAAGTACAGGAAGAGGAGAGATGAAGATTTGTTAAACAATCCTGGAAGAAGATGAAAAGGGAAAACCAGGGTATACTAAGATAGAAGTTTATTAGAGACTAGCTTTTTGGGTGGAGAGAAGTTGTGTTTTTTGATCACACAAGGGAAGCACCCAAAAGAACAAAACCTGATGGCTTTAATTACTTCTTGAAATTAATTTTTTTTTCTGTTGAAAAATAAATACAAGAAGGAGACAGTCCAACAAGTTCTTGGAATACGCTGGGGACAGCTTTTTCTTTAGAAGGTAAAGAAAACCATTAAGGGAGTGGCTATTTTAGATCTTCTGCTGACTAGGGCACGAACTGGCTGAGAGTGGAAGGCAATCTAAGTGAAAGTGAACGCCATCATTTAATAATCACTACCATAGAAAAGGAAAGATGCAAAATCAAATTACTTTTTTTTTCCCCAGAAAACAACCCCAAAATTTTATGAGCTCCAAAGACTGATAAGCAAGGTTTTGTAGGAAGACTGTTTAATTAAGAAAAGAATGTAGGAGAGCTTGTCTTAGTCATTGCTGGAGTCAGTTCTTAATTACCCAAGGTAAAGGGAATAATATGAATTAGGCAAAAAGAGAGGATAAAACAAATTAGTCTGGGCACATTATTCTGCAAGACTCTACTCAGTACATTTACTTTTGAAAGGCTTATGAACAGATTTCCATAGAATGGACAGCAACAGAGAGGAGCCTGATGCAAACAACTTGTTTTCTAATCCACCGTTTTCTACCTCTCTCCCACAAGAAATGCTGAGGGAAGGCAGGGCTTCCTTAAATCCCAGTCCCCATAAACCATCTGTCATCAGCAGGTGACTGTGTTATTACACACATTAGGAGATTATCCCAGTACAAAAGAAACTGCTGAATTCACACACACACACACACACCCCAGGCGATTTCCTTGATTTTTATAATTTATCTAACAATCAGACTTTTGCATTATACATCAAAGTATAAAATTATGTGGCCTAGTCTCACTCACTTTCAGAAGCTTCATTTAAAAGGTTTTAAATGTTCCTAGTAAAAATGGATTGATTCCAGGTTAGAGAAATGACATCCCAACAGTTTAATTTAGCTGTAAATATGAACAAATTTTTCCAAAAGAACTAAATGCCAACTCAGAGCTTTCTAAGCAACAGCTGAACCCTCCTATTCTTTCCACTGAAAAATATGAAACATCCACTTGCTTTTCTAGAAGTCCCTGGAAGAAGCTAATATACAAGACAGCAATAGGGTGAACAGCAATTTTTTCTGCTGGAAAGCCAATTTCACAGCTAGCTCTACTACAATGGAATGTCATCCCAGCACAGTAAACGTGCCATTTTGCTGTTTTGTGAAGAACTGAGATCTTATTGTAGGATGTTTCAACAGTATCAACAGAACTAAGATCCTGAATGAGACCAAAAGGGATATTTGGGGTTTGTCTTATTTGTGTATTCAGGTAAACACCAATGAGTCTTTTCCAAATGCACAAGTTAGTAGATGAGATTTGCTGGCTTGAGAAGACTGAAAAATAAATGAGTTTGGTTTAAAGACAGAATATTTTAAGCCTTCATCAAGTATATTCAGATGAATATTAGTTCCACAACCAAGAAGAAAGAAACTTTTTCAATTACTGGCCTGCTGAGTACTTTTGTTAATGTGGAAAAATAGTATTTCTCTCTCCACGTAAATATTACAATAGAGACAAGAATGGCATTGCACAACTTTGTCTGCAATCTGAAATTAAGTTCTCACATTAGAACAGGAGTAATTAGCATTTTCCCTAGCTTGCTTCCAAGCAAGCAATGAGTAACACTACATGAGCTAAATGAACACTAGAAACAAACTTGTAGCCATTCCTCTTTCTCTGGGAAAAAAACTTACCAAGTGTTCTGGTTTAGGGCAAATTTAGGAGAAAAACAGTATGGGGTAAGTGGGGAACTGTAGAAATGTAGGTGTTGTTCCTTTATTATTTCGGCTTATGTATTTTTTATTAACAAAAGGAAAAAGCCATATGGTTTGTGGGAGCATGTGGAATATCTCCTCGAGCCATTTTCTTTTTTGTCTCTTCATTATGTACCTTCCTTATTTCCGTACATGTTATTAATTTGAAAATTTTCCAGTACTTCAAACACAGGTCTTTTAAAGGAAGATTACAACTGTACCTTGTTAAATTCTGTTTACAGAGTAGACATCTTCATGATATAGTTAAGTGTGTTTGTGTATATCTGCGTTTATATAAACACACACATTTAGTTTTCTCCTACCTTTCTAAGTGCTGCTGGTAGTGAGGCAGTAGACATTGAGATCGCTGGGAGAGCGTAAGAGTGGGGGCAGATTACTGAGGGTGTTTGGTTCTCCTGAGCAGTGCAGCGTCTGCCCGACACATCATAGTACCTGCAAGGAGAGGAAAAATGGCTCAGTTAATGCATTCTAGAAAAAAATAAAGTCTGAGTCAGTGTTTGCTGTATTTCTGACAAAACACTAAGATGTTTTCTCCTCTTGTGGTGGTTCCAGGCCTCTGGTACTTCCAAAGTTTACTGCTTTATTTTAGCTAAACTACTTGGTCATCTTCTTAGACATTAATTCATCCCACCTGGTTCAGCTCTCTGAAACTAACTTGTCAGCTTTTTCCTGATAATGAAACAGCCAAAATCCAAATACAACACTCAGCAGGATAACCACATCAGAGCCACAAGGCAGAAAAATTAGCTGTCTTATCTCCTGTCACTCCACCTCTTCAGAGACAGCAGATTACAACATTTGAAGTTTATAGTTCCACATTACATCACATATTCCGTTCACTTTCCTTCTGGAAGCCGTTTCAGTAAAGGATCAGTTGAATTCTCAGAACAAGTCACTTATTGGAAAGAGGCTGCCCCAACAGAAGTGTATACAATCTTTAAAGCAATACGTTCATTTTAAGCAAGACAGTCCTAAAACTTAAGAAACCTAATTTTGCTTATGTTTATTCTGCAGTGTCAAATTTCAAATTCTGAATCTAAAGAATGTGAAAAAGTTCACTTAATCTCCTCTCAAGAGAGAAATAAAATAGTAAAAACTGACCAAGTTATAAAATCTCTTCCATTTCACTGAAAAGTCAAAGTAGTGAGAATCCAGAATTCTCTGAAGATAGTTTTATTAAAAGGTTGATAAATGTAATAATTTATATATTTTTGTTCTTCGGATGATTTGACAATTGGTTAAAATGCAGCTTTTTAAAATGGTATTTATTTTGATATTTTTATTTCAAAATTGAACTGAATCTTTCATAGGATCAAAGGACAATTTAGGTTGGAAGGGACCCCAAGAGGTCTCTGGTCCAATGTCCTGCCTGAAGTGGGGCCAGCTATGGGAACACACCAGGCTGCTCAGGGCTTTACCCAACCAACTCTTGAAAATATGCAAGGGCAGATACATCACAACCTCTCTGGACAACAGTGAGAATGTTTTCTCTTACATCTAATCTGAATCTCTCCTTTATCAGCTTTTGGCTGTTGTCTTGTCTTCCCACCATGCACCACTGTGAAAAGTCTGGGTTCGTCTCCATTACCACCCAAAGCTGCCTCCTCTCCAAAACTGAACAAGCCCCAATTCTCTACCCTTCTTTCAAAGGGCAAGTGAAGCCTCAAAGGCAACCACCTCACTGGCAGCCATCCAATGAATTCACCCCAGTTTGAAACATTGAGATCTCTAGGCAGAAAAAATACACTCGTCAAATATTTTGCTTTCACAGGAAAAAAAAGTCTCAAAATGTTCTTGTTTTGTTTTGTCCTCAAAATATGCATATTTTCCATTTTGGATGGAACAAAACTACCTTTTTCCCACAGGCTTCTTTTCCAGACTCATCATATTGTCCCAAATCCAGCTCTGTTTGTACCGCTTTATTTACACATTCAGTTTTATAACTGACTTTCATATAGAGTTTTCAAAGAGTGAATAAGTGAGTAGAAAAGCCTCAGGCATATTTATAAAGTTGTTCAGTTTATTGCATAATTGTGGTGAAAATGTTTTGACATTTTAACACATATCCCAATAAGCATGTACAATTATTTTGTTTATTTACCTATTTCTAAGGAAGAAACTGCATCACTCTTAATAGCTGGTTACCTTCCCCAGGACATAGCTGACTTTGAGCTGTCCATCTTGATTTTCATGTTCTGCCTCCCCCGATAGAGCTTGCTTTTGGGGTGGTTCCACACAGATTGCATGCTTGAAAATTCAAAAGTCACATGAAAAAGCTGCTCAGGTAGTGCTGAAAGATCCTGTGGCACCCTACCTACCCTGTCTATGGTCAGTACTGCTGAAGGGAGTAAGAGTAGGCTGGGGACTGCCAACCCCGTCACCCAGAGCAATGGAACAAGTGACATGATATGGGCAGGAGACCAGGAAGACATTTGGCTGAATAAGAAGTCAGGGTGAGGAGGATGAAAATAATGGCACACCAAGGGAAGTGGATGGAAGAGCTGTCAACTGTTGAGGTGACACTGACACTCTGCAAGAGGCCATCATCTGCCATGGTACTGCTGGGCTGGTGACAAGCATCTGCACCCTAAGTGATATACAATGTACCTGTGTCAGAAAATAACACATCGCTAATCCCAAATGCCAAAAGGAAGCCAGAGGAACCTCTGGAAGCAAACACTTTCTAGGTAGGAAGACAGGATATTTCACCAGGATATCCTTTGTCCTGCTGCAGAAGGGGACTGTGCTGGTCCCCAGGCAAGCCAGCAACATCCACCTGGGAGGCACCTGCTGGCTCCCTTCCACCAGTGAAGGCTGGGCCTCCCTGGGGACATCCTCACACCTTGCCCCATGTGCCCCCTCCTGATGGCCACCAGCCCCTGAGACAGCATTAGACCTCACGGTGCTGGCATGTCTGCGGTGTGGTAGCCAGGAAGCTGCTGCTTTCAGAATACAGTGAAGCAGCACTGATTCTTGCAGGCACCATTTTTTTTAAAGGACACAATTTCACACCAAAAACCAGAGCTGACAGAAGCAGCCTGGGAGGTTTCAACGCAAAGATGTTGCACTGGAAAACAGCCAGCTCCAGATTTCCAAACAGGTGAGAAAAGGTGCTCTTTGAATTTCTTCATGGTTTGAAGTCTATCCTCCCAACAATCTGCTGACGAGCTGAGCTCACCAGAGTCTCCAAGTTTTACTTTATGGCACTGGGCAGTTTTCCAGGGAAATGCTGCAGTACGCTTCCCGCCCCAAGGCATGGGCACACACACAAGCTCCTGAGGGCAAGACAGGGTGTGAGGGCACAGCGCTGCACCTCTTCTGCCCCAGCTGCCCAGCCAAATGCTCTCCTTCCAGCCCACATGCAGAGCAGCTCACCCCAATGCATGGCAGAGAAACTCACTGTGGGGCACGGGCAGGTGGGGGGACAGTCCCCATAGACACTGAGGCACTGTCAACCCACACCCTTGCTTTTCTCACCCAGGCGTGTTTGTGTAACCATACCCACTTGCTCAGAGCCCCGAGGCTCCGGGGGGAGAAGACGCTTGCAACACACTGAGCGTGTTATGAAACCCTCCCAGACATTTTGCTCAGCAGTAACTACAACAGCCCCATGTTAGCTCTGCTTTTTCCAGTACAAATCCAAACCATACCCCCCCATACCTGCTATCATGAAGAAAATTAACTCTATGCCAGCCAAAATCAGCACATATATTTTCATACAGCTATTAGTTACAGTAATAACTAATTTTACAGTGAAGCAAAGGAAGAGCAAGAAGGAGGCCTTGGAAATTATCAAGCTTTTGGAGGGAGCATGAGGAATGAAAAGGACGATGGAGAAGTTCTGTAGGTACATACATCTTCTCTTTACCTGATTTACAGCAGAACTACTGACTGGAAAAGGAAACCACCAGATGGGAACTGACCCAGCAGTGCTCTCTTTATGCTGCAGACCACACAGACCCTTCACTCTTACCTGTCCACGCCTTAATCCTCAGTTGCAACACAATGTTATCTTATTAACTATCTTAACATATTGACTTGAAATATGACAATTACAAATAATTTTGAAGGGAACTAGCTTGTAGACAAAAATATGTAAAGACAATGTTGGAGCAATGAGCATACAACTCACTAACAAAAAGAAGAGAGTGAGTTGCCATACATTTTAACCTAACAGTGCTTACTAAACTAGCATCCTTATAAATTTTACAGACATGGCTTCCCTCATAATCTATCATATTCAGCCCTGCAATCCACCTCCCATCTGCTGTTTTTCTGCAGTCTGTATCCAGTAGATTGTTCTTGCCTATTAATTCCCACTTTTCAATCAACACAGTATGAGATCATTTTTTAAGAGAGAGCATGCATAAGCAAGAGCAACTTGATTACAATGGAAAAATATTTTGTTTATTCTCTACCCAGTCTTCCCCCTCCCACACCATATCAGGACTAGAATTTTTCCCTGGGAGCAGCAAATATCAGTTTGATCAGCAAAATGACTGACTAAAGATTTACTGCAAAACACAGAACAATATGAAGAGCAGTAAGGGGCATTTCTCTGGTTCATCCACCACCTCAGTGCTGGTGACTATGATAGATACACCTATGCTGACAAATAATTTACCTGCCTGGTTCATTCCCTGGTGCCCTTGTCAGCCGTACCACACATGCATCACCGTGTGCTTGGACTCTCTTCTGAAGGAGACCGACTGCTTCTCTCCAAGGAAAAGCCAAGGCTTTTCCAGCTCTGTGGACAGACTGCCCTGAGGATGGCACAGCAAGGATAGGACTAGACCAATAGTGGCTTCTCCTGCCCTCCACCATCCCAACCAGCCTCTTGTCCTCAGACAGCCTCCATGCCCCACACCCCACAGCATGCAGCATACTTTTGGCATAATGCTATGAAAACACCAGTCTTGCAGGCAGCAAAGCAACCTTCACATTACTTCAAACACTTTGAACTGAAGCCACAAAAATATAATTACAATCTCAGAGACATGGGGGCATCGGACCCAGGTCAAATGTTAGGTGGCACAAACACAAACAGTTCACTCCAGAGGCGAAAGAGGTGTGGATGCATCTATAAGGATCACTCCTTGGGGCAGATCCTTTGGCCATGTAGACTATTTTAAACAAGGGTTTTTTAATTGTGCATTATTTGAGTTGCTGTCGTTACAGCCTTAATATATTTTGATCATTTCAAACAGCCTGCTCTGGGCTGAAGTTTTCCATACAAATCTAACTGCTTGTTATTCTTTCTGTCATCTTTTCCACAGAACCAGTATGTGGACTCCCTAAACAGTCTGCAGCAAGCTGCTTACCACATCTATATCACCTCTTCCCTCTGCCTCGGCAATCCCATTTCTGTGTCCCTGGTTATGAACAGAAGAGCCAAGTTCAGCTCTGTTACACAAAGTGATTGCTACACTGGGACACCTCTTGCATATACCTACCTACTCACACAGAGTTACAAGGGGTGGAAATCTGGAGCAGACACGCGTCTTTGAATGGAAGTATGCTTTCGGGACATGTACTGCATGTCCTTTTGTTGTGGGACTGACAGGATGTGTGTGTGTGTGTGTGTGTGTGTGTGTGATTTTTATACGGAAACTGAGCACTTCAAACTTCTCCCAGGCCTTGGGACTGATGAATGGCTCAGAGCTCCTCCTTGGGCATGGCACTGAGAAGTGGCGGGGAGGCACACACCCTCCTGTGCCAGCACCCTGCCATCTAATGGCCAGGCTTCAGATTCGCAGGTGAATTGAGTTTTACCTTTCTGCCTCCACTGGTCTAGATCCTAGAGATAGAAAAGTCTGTTTAAACTACCTTAGGTCACATCTTGTCAGCACAGAAGTATTCCTACTGGCTTACTTCAAGGTGTTTTCTCATATGTCTTAATAACAGGGTTAATACCTCACCTAAAAGTACCCTTTGTTATAGTTGCTCCACTCTGCCTTACTAATTCAGTCTAAATCATTCCTTCCTTTGTTCGGCAAATTCACACCATTTAAATACTTGCAGGCTTCAGCTGTATCTCTCACTCACAACCATTATTTAGCACCATCTTCCTTTCTGTAAAGGAATTCCCATGTTCTCTTCTCTGTTTCCTTCTGACAAGACTTCTCCAGCAAAGATGTGTCCAGAGCTGCACGCAGTGTCCCTGCTCAACTCGCACAAAACACCACGAAGAGCAGGTCTTCTGCTGCCTCGTTGCTTTGTTCCACGATACATTTGCTCACACAAAGACTGCACAGAGCTTTTCTGAGCCACTCTCACACCACAAACTTGTCGTACTTGTTGTCCACTTCCATTCCTACATGTATTTGTTTTTTCTTTCTACCGCCTTCCCAGTACAATATATTAATTTCAGGTTATTAAATGTATTTGTTTGCATTTGGCAGTTTGTTGAAGCTCTGAGCAACTTCATCATGAGATGAAATGGCGCCAAGCTTCTGGCTTTCCTGCACTTCAAACAGAATGCAGCTGGAAATGCTACAGTCATTAGGCCTTCAAAACATGTTTTTCTGAGTGCTAACACAGACACAGTGCTGCTCTGCCAAATCTTTAATACAGTGAATCCAAGCAGCTTCTGGTTTCTTATTCCAAGTGATCTTCTTCCATTTTACAAAATCAAAAAACCCCTCTGTTATAGAAATTACTGCAATTATTAATTATGTTTAAAGTTAATCGTTTTAGCACCTCTATTAACTAGAAAAAAAACCCAGTAAAGCCACTTCAGAAAGACAGATTATGAAATCCAACAAGAAAGTTGAATTATAAGGTTATCTGCTAGATAATCTGGAAATTTAATGAATGATCGAGTTAGCTGCCCAGAAACCCTGACATTATATATCTAGTTAATATATTCATTAATAGCAGCATAGAGTTTGATATACCAAGCTTGTGCCAGATGCTCATCACCCTTTCACTATTTTCCCTCCTGATGTTCTCAACTATGAAATTAACTGTAATATATTTAATTTTGTACTTTACTGTCTTAAGTATCTTTGTATCTTAAGTATCTTCACAGCAATTCCCTTTTTATATCCACAGACCAGGTTATTATCATTCTGTATTGGCGTTTCTATGAGGAGATACATCATAAACTTCAGTTAATGCCTACCACAAACAATCACTTCTTTCTAGTTGTATTTCTAGCCTTCATTTGCATAGGAAAAATCACAATCCAACAACAAACAGAAATTTGGTTTGGTAGAAAATAACTGGAACATGTACTGATCCACTTTCTAAAACCTCATTTCAAAGGAGGAACACGTTTTGTCATTTCATCACTTGGAGCTCTTTTTTTATTCTGTAATTTGAAGACCATTAACAAATTTTGTCAGTTACTACTTTTTGTGAAACTGAACTCGCTGTCCTGATAGTGATGTTTAAAAAAATCCCAAAACTTAGTACAATATTAATATAAGATGTACATTTTTAAGTAGTCTTTTTTTCCTTTTTTTGGCCTTTTTTTAATTCACCAGAAAACCTCATTATTATCCAGCCACTGGGTGGCACCTCTACATAGATGCCAGGTGTGCCTCAACAAACCCATGATGCCTTCAATAACTACTCCATTCCTCCGACAGCCAAGTGTTGACATTACATCACCTTCGTGTACACAGCCATGTTTGGGAAACAGCTAAAGTTGGTTACTAAAAACTGGCTTTGTAAAACATTCCTGGAATTTTTCTGCTGTAATTTTTCGACTTCTAACTTTTGGGAAAAAATGAATCTGTACGGAGAAACCTGTCAGGGGAAACCTGATTCCTTGAATATGTGTAAGTATGGGCAACTTTTGATAGCCTATGAAATTGTTTTGACAGCTGTGCCAGAGCAAATATATAATGCACTTTGTTGCTTTGTAGTAATATAAAACAAATACTGTCTAATATTACAATAGCATCCAGCAAGCCCAAGAAAAGTTAAATTCCAGTTTTGGCGGGCAATGAACTAATAATATCCTTGCCCCTAGGTCAATTGTAACTATACTGCACTGGACTATCTCAATGAGTGAAAAGCTCATCTTGATATTTATACTCTGGCTTAGCTTTAAAGCATTGTATAAACAATAATCATCACGTTGAGTTACCTAACACAGGTAGTATCTCATTTTATATAGTAAGAAGCTCAAAGAACCAGATGAAGCAGTTTGACTGAGGAGACAAAAAGCCAGCATCATTCATTTCTTTAAACATATGATGCTTGTCTTCCTTTGTTCATATTGACTCACCATGACTTGAGGAACAGAAACATCACGTTACTGCATCATTTTCCTACTTTCTGTAGCTACATTGGGAGATACAGAAGGGTATTTACAAATCCAGGGACATGAAAATGCTTTTGAACATCTAGACTCACACTTGCAGCATTTCCCCACCTGCTCTTTTATGTGAGTTTAAGCATTGTGGTTCAAAGCGATAGTTGAAAAAAAATCAGCAAGGTTTGTGCTCTTTAAAGTTTGTTGTGAGCATGTAGTCATCTGCCTTGGACTAAAGTTCCACTTTAGGGGAAACAAAGTGGAATTTCGAATAAGTCCAATTCATCTGGACAATTCCAAATACAGTGCAATTCCAGCAACAAGTAGGAAAGTCTTACATTTTTGGGAAGAACATTTCTGCCCACAAGAAGGGATAAGACAGGTTTGCACACAACAAAATAAGCCTCTCAAGTTCCCACTGTCCAAAGGCAAGAAAGGCCATGCAAGATGGGTACGGAGGCAGCAGGGAGGGAGGGATGCACTGCTACACACACCTGAGTGCTAGGTCTTGTGCTGGGGACACTGCTTGGCACGGGGCAATGAATGGGCACAGCTCCAGGCTGTTCCTGGGGACTGCAGCTCACAGGAAGGTCCCGTTCAGCACGAGATCCCAGAAGATTCCATGAGATCCTACTGCTCTCCCCTGCTCCAGCCTCTCCTGCACCCACTGTGCCAGTGAGGAGACCCTGTGCAGGTCCCTGAGCCCAGCAGGAGGGTGAGCCCCTGGCAGCACAGCCTGAGAGTGAAGAAAGGGCCAAATGAATGAGATGCAACCTTGGACTTGTGAGGTTTGGCTGCTGCTGCATAAACTCATCCATTTATCTAAGCATCAAAATCTTCATAAGCCACACCCTGCAATTTCAGCAAAGGAACTCACCTAAAATGAGTTGATTTCATGAGCTGAATTAGCCCACTGTCTAGAACAAAGACAAGCATCTAGTGTGGTACCAGCCATTCCACATTTACATCAATTATGCTGAGCCCAATTGAAACTCAGACTTTTGGCAACAAGGCACCGAGCTCACAAAATAACACAGCAGCTTGCATTCACTGGAGATTTGTGATTACAAATTGCATTAATGTAGATTTATTGTATCGCTTCTGAATATCAACAGTCTAAATACCTAGCTAACCTACAGTTACAAACATGCTGCAGAAAAAAGCAACTGTGTTTTTTTTAAAGTGGCACTAGAAAGGCACCAGTTAAGAATGTAGACTTAACTTTGTAAATTCATCTTTGAAAATTGACCATTAAAATTTTACTGAGCTTTAAGAAGAAAGGAAGAACAATTTACTAAAATGATTAAACAACTTCTTTTTCATGTCAGGAATGGAAAACTGAATTGAAATGACAAATTCAGTAAGAACTAGCAGGAAAACATAGAATTGCACTTAGATAAGTCAGCTTGTGTAATATGAGACATTTTGTTGCTTCTAGACTTAATAATGGACTTTATTATTTCAGGCTTTAAGTAATTATAACTTCATTGCAAAAGTTATCACTATGGATTTTCTCATTTGCCTGAAAACACACATCTGCAGAGATTTCAATATAAATCCTCGGTTAATTGCTTTCATTTAAATTCCATGTGTATTTCAATATGGAGTATCTGAGTGAAGCATCGTTTCTTAAGAGATGACAATACTGAATCACAATTTATGAGAGTGTTTAATGGGCCAGGTCCATGACTCCCGTGTCTTGGAGCAAACAACCTTCATCTTTTATATGTATGTACATTTATGTTACAATTATGAAAACAATTTAAAAATTGCTTTAACACAGACATCTTTTTAGATACAACTTGTAAAAATCTATTCTCATACTTCATATGGCTTTTCTAGTCATGTGTCCAGCAGAAGAAGCAGTTCAGGGAAGTCTTGAAAAGCATTAGACGTTTCAACAAGATAACAATAGAGAAGAGGAGAAGGCGACTCAAAAACTTATATAAATTGCAGTCACAGATACATCATAGAAGGTGCTTTTTGTCACAAATTCTAGCACAGCACCAATGTAAGATACCATTTCACAGTACATTCCACAGCCCTATCGATTATCATCAGAGCTGTTCATTCTCACATTCCTTTAAATGCCATTAATACAGTTATTTAAATTGTCAAAAGTTACACATCAAAATAAACACATGGATGTGGATGGGTTTTCTACATACCTCCACAGAGTTCAGGCTTTCTGCCAGCTCAAACAGACATCATAACATGGATTTACACTACGAAGTGCTTCTTTGAAGTCATATTGGCTTCTTCAGAAGGACTAGCTTACCGAGTAAATAGCAGCAGAATTCAGGATTCCTTCTGGATACAAGCTCACTTGAAGGCAGCCTACCTGCATCTCTGCATCTTTACAGAGCCAGAAGACCACGGGCTTCACCTTCAGAGTTTGTTTTGCTTCACCTTTTGAGGAATGAGTTGTCTCCTGACAGTATTTTTGCCTCTTGTCAAATCCATTTACCACTCTCCTGTTTCACCCCCTTCTCTTTTCCACAGCTACCAAAAGTGATCTTGCAGGCAGTGAGAGAGGAAAAAAGAAAGGATGCAAAGAAGAGAAGAGAGGGGGAAATGAAAAATGAAAATGGGAGGCTCCTGGGAAAGGAGGTGCAGACAAACTAGGGAGAATATTTTTTTAACTGGGACACTGACAGCCTGGTTAATTTTGTGTAAGGCTTTGTTATTTAAAATGATGAACATTTTGTTACAATTCAGTACACTTACTTAATGTTGCTTCCACTCTGTTCATTAACAGCTCTCTTCTGGATTACTAATCTACAAGGCCTTCAACTATTGGTTTTGAACAGCTCATCTTCCAGCCTCAATGCTTGATCATCCTAGAATGCTTAAATACCTCCTGAGCAGGAAACACCTTCATGTTAATTATATTAAATGTCTGAGCTGGAGCCTGCCAAGCAGTTCTGAACACAGTAAACCAGGCACAGACTTTGTGATGAGTAAAAACAATGCGCTCCCATAATAGAATCATTACACGTAAAGAAAAATCCTCAGAAAAAACTAAATAAGGTCTTAACTTTGAGGAAGCTGGTTACAACAAACTATTTCTATCTCTGGCACTGATCTGTGGCCACACCTCTATAAAACAAATAAGTTTATCTTGTCTCTTAGAGTTAACAAACAGCCAGAGCAGAGGTGGATAATCTCAATGCACATGCACTTCTGCGTGAAAACAAGTTTGATTTGTCCACCACAAGCATTAACTTTCAGCCACACCTACTCTTCTGTTTGGGTCAAGTCTATAATTAATGAAAGCTCCCCCTCCTTATGACAAGCAAATTTTTATATCATCTCCCTTATCTTTGATTAAAGATGCCATCTATAAAACTATTAGATTACTATGGTAGTGTTTGAAGCTGATTTAAGAATAAAAACTTAAGAGAGTGAACTCGCTCTTAATAGCCTGCAGCTACAGCATGACATATCCTTATGTGTACCTGACCTGGTCTGTACTGAGCTGGAGCAGCCTCCGTGGTGTTCGCTGAAGGAAGGAATTTTCATTGCCATAAATGTCATGCTTCAGCTCTTTGTCATCAAGAAATGAATTGTTTCAGTAGAGCACTCAGTGACAAACCGCATTGTTCAAGTGTGTGTGAATACCATCTACGGGATTCTGATGCTTTACGGGCTCTCAGTGTGCAAGCTGCTGGAACCTTCAAGTTTTAAAATGTCCATGTGACCATTTAAAAACAAACAAAAACCCAAAAGCTCCACACGCAGTTTTCTGGTGTTCTTTTGGAGCCAAAGGTGTTTGTACCATCCCAGTGTCTCAGTAGGTTGAGTAGCTCACTTTGGCTCTGCGTCTTATGCAAGACATCTAATTGACCGTTGAGTACAAAGAGTTATTAAGTAAACATCTCAAATCACAAAAAGTAATTCTAATATCATTTCAATCGCATTTTAATTTTAAAACAGTTCACACAGTAAACTTTATCCTAAAACATCATGTGGTACAAAAGTATTATGAGCCCTGGACTTTACACATGAAATGCAAGTCTTTCTGGAGCCAGTTCAAAGACTGACTTAAGTCATTTAGGATGTCCTATTTACAATAGCTGACTACAGAGTCATCTGCCTGCAACTCTGTAGTTACCTGCTAAAACCTTCTATTTTAATTTCTGCATTTGCCTACTTTCAACCCTCTGAGGGTTAGAACCAGTTTAACAAGGCATTTATCTCATCATTGTGACCCAGATGGGGCAACTCATTCACAAGGGACAAGAAATCAGAATCTCCCACAGATAAAGCCTCAGGATCTGGGGGAAAAACATTTTTGATACTCAGTTTGAGACAGCAAAGTATTTTGTCTTGGTGATTTTTCAAAGTATAATGTAAACCCCTCCTTTCTTAACAATATTCCCACAGCTAAAGGAGCCACAGATTCCTTTCCAAAACCCTAAGTAATCTCCAAAAGGGAGCATGAGTAAACAACTGAGGTAATCAACACTCTCTTACTAGAATCAGTTATGCAAGGGAAAAGAAAGAAAGCCGTCGTGTTTTCATTGTATTACATGCACAGTGAAATAAGGGACAAGTTCAAAATCTTTGGACCCAGTCTCCAAACCCAGACCTTCAACCATTCTAAAAGCCTCCTCTAGACTGCTAAATGCACACTTGAAGATGCAGTCAATCTGGCAGCAGACCTTTCGGCTGCAAAGTTTATTCCAGCAAAGAAACAGACCCCAAAATCTCTGCCAAGGGATATCCATTAACCATAATGCAGAACTGTACATTATTCTGCCTTCAAATGCAATAATACCAACTTCAAAGAAGTCAATGATCAGGAAGAGGTAACTAAGGATGACAAATAATTCCTAAATATTTGACATTTATTTTTGAGATAGATAATTTCATTAGTTCAAATGTTATAAAATAGTAAATTATAGACGTAAAAATAAAATGGCATGCTTTTGCTGAAGCATCGTAAAGAAATGGAATTACTGAAAGACCTCAGCTGATCTGTTTCCATCAGAAGGCAGCACTGTAGCCTGGTCTGTAAGTCTGTTAATTACAAGTCCTTAACGTAAAAAAGTAAATGAAACTCACCATTTTCTATTAATGTTTCCATTAATTAACGAAAAAAAAAAAAAAAAAAACAAAAAAAACCAGGAGCTACAGAAACAAGAGGACACTGAAGTCTTGGTTTCCCTAATGAGAGCTAGTTCAACATAATTTTAATAACTCAGCTCTCACTAATTAAAACATGCAATAACATTTTTAGGAACTTCAGAACAACAACGGCCCTACCTGGAAGCAAGACCCCATATCCTTCTCAGGCAATGAGGTAAGTTCAGTTGCTCAAAATAACTTACACAACCATTCCCAATACTCCTCTTCCTTAAGGATGTGTCAGAAGAGTAGTGAAAATGGAAGCAACAAACACGACTCACGCTTTACGAATTTCAGCACAAAAATCTAGAATAAACAGCCTTTATTTTACACACCCACCTCATTATGGGTGTGAAACCAGCTCGTTCATTGAAAGTTTATTTTCTTACCACGTAAGTCTGTATAATGCAAGTAATATCCCAAATCCATTTTTATCCTCCCAGTATTGATCAGAACTCACAAAATAGGTTAAAATGAAATGTCAGTCTCCTAACTTAAAATTTCCAGCTAAGGTATAGCTGGTATAGCCAAACGCCTCTCTATGTTAATTGGCACAAAACAAATTAATAAAAGCAGTTGTGGTGGAGAGGAAAAGATGGAAACCCTCTAGAAGATAAATACAAGAAGGGGCAAACTAAACTGCTTATGTTATACTCTGCTTTTATTTTAGTTGATTCTATGTCCTTAGGCACTTTTTTAGTGCTCTACTAGGCAAATACTCAAAGAATTGGCTCAAAAGTCAGTTTTGCTATAGAAACGTCATCAGGCAGTTACTAAACTACTTCTGTTAAACTAAACTACTTCTGTTAAACGGCTCTTCTCATCCCTAGTAAAAAGGCACACAGTTTTCATTAAAGAAAAGCTTCAGTTCCCCCTTGGCTTTGAAAGCCACATGCAGCAGCAGTTCTGCACTGCACTCTGTACACAGGGACACAAAAGCAGAGCTGCCCTTGAATGTCTGGGCAGACTGAACATAGAAGAGTCTAGAATTTTTTGGACTGCAACACCAGAGGATTATAAGAGGACTGAAGGGTTTTGTTTTACAGCTAAAACAGTTTTTTCAACTAGAACTGTCTGTCCTCCTCAACCCTCATCTTCATTATTAAATTGTAATTTGGGCTAGATTAAAGGACAGCAGAGCAGCATAAAAGGAAGGGTGCAAAACTAACCAAAATAAACACATTTAGGACAGATTATTGAGCAGATGTAAATAATGAGACTGTTCCAGCATACCAGACATAAAGAAAACAGAGTGGAAGAAGTAAAATGCTTCTGAAAGTATGAGAGATGAAGGAATGTCAGGACTTCTTCAACAATTAACAGAAGAAGTATCCCTCAAGCCACTTTTTAAATCATGTGTTTCTTCTTCTTGGAGGAAATGGAAAGAAGTTTCAGGAAAAATTAATTTGTATAAACATTTAAAAAGTGTCTGCAGTGATTCAAGCATTTGCAGTTTGTTGTTTTCTGTCACACCTGTTCTATGTAGGTGCCATGTAAAAATTCAAACTCAAATATTAAGTAATACAATGTAATCAACAGGTAAACTACATTAAAGCAAAAAAAAAAAAAAAAAAAAAAAAAAGAGTAAGAGGTAAAATCTAGTGCTATTTGCACTGTAAATATGCTGAGAATCTTTTGAATCTCACTGTGGTAAGTGCTGTACCAAAAACTGGGTATGTCCAGTAAGAAGGAAGGGAGGAGACACAATTACACTGAAACATCTGCAATTATCCTAACAGTTTCAGCCCAGCAGCTGCTTCATCAGAGCTATCACCACCAAGACCCAGCACCTACCAGGGAAAACTTGTGGCAGGAGGCACCAACACCACAAAACAGCTGGTGTGAACACCAAAGCCACGGAGAGAGGACATCAGCGAGCTCCTGGGAGTCAGCCAAGATGGACACAACATCTGGACCTCTATGGTCTTCCAAATCAAAATCACGGGACAAGAGTGACACGGGACAATAGTGACATTTCTATTAACCTCCAGGGCAGCAGATGTATCAGTGATAACACTTCTCTACTACTTAAGTAATGCAGGGCAGCAGGGAACGTCACACTGCGATATGATCAGCTACCTGCTTGGACATGGATTTGTGTCCAAATTCATGCTTACATGGATTAAGGAATATAAACAGGGAAGTTCAACAAGAAGTATTCAAAAATAAAGTCTACAAGGAAGAAAGAAAACTTACTCAATAAAAAGTTAGACAGTGAAATAATGTTAGATGTGCAAATCTGTATTTCATTAAAGCATTAAAAAGACACTATTTAGTTTATTTTATAAACAAAGTAGGGCAATTTTTTCTCTAATTATGTGATAAAGCATACTGGGCAAAAACAGCCTTTCCTGTCCTTCCTAGGTAATATTATTAAGCTCTGAAGTCTAGGATTTATTTTTCCTTGCTCTAAGGTTACCAAGTACAAATTTTTTAATTTGTAAAAATTATCGAGGACTTTTCTAAAACTAAGCTGCAGCTCTAACCTCATGTGAGCCCCTGTCAGTCCTTTTCAAGAGCTTTCAAAATACAATGTTATTTTTAAATTCCTTTTTTAAAAATCAGCCTTAAACTCCCTTTATTAATTTTGCAATTCCTATATTAAAGATCCTGTGTAGGTTTTAAAGATGTATAAAACAATACTGTTCATCAGCTTTATATAAGAAAATATTCATTTTTTTGCCAACCTGGATTATTTCATAGTGACTTTTCTGATCTTCCAAGTCACATCTGGTTCTTTTTCCCTCTGTCTTCCAGATTATCTACATGCATAAAACTCACCACATGCTTAACTATCGAGGTTCTTCCACCAATTTTTCCAAATACTAAGTGATACAACAAATATTTCAGTGAATAACAAATCATTAACTATGAATAAGCACCTAAGGGTGTGCACTGGGTCTGGCTGGAATGGAGTTAATCTTCTTCATAGCACCTTATATGGTGCTCTATTTTATATCAAAACAAACAAACAAAAAAAACCCAAACCACCACATCAAAGTTTCAGCTACTGCTGAACAGAGCTTGTACATCACCAAGGGTTTATCAATTTCTTATACATTCTCCCCAGCAAGTGGGCTGAGAGGGAACAGCTGACCCAAAGTGATCAAAGGGATGGATATTCCACAGCACGTAACATCATGCTCAGCAATACAAACTCTGCTTTTGTGATGTTTTTCCAAAGGCTGGGCACTGGTCTGCTGGTGGAATTATTGAGGGACTGTGCATCAATGGGGACTGGCTTTCTTCTCCTTTGCTTATTAAGATATCCTTATCCTGACCCGTGAGTTTCTTCTTGCTTTTGCTCTTCCAATTCTCTTCCCTATCCCACTGACAGGGAGGAATGAGCAAAGTGGGTAAGTGCTTCATTGCTGGCCAAGGTCAACCCATCATCTAGTAAAATCCTTCTCATGGCGCTGGGATTGGGATTCCTCCACAATAAGATGTCCTCAGGAGATTACATATGTTCCATATTTATGAAATTCATACCATTTTTCAGTTATCATGCAAAAACTTACACTGCTCTTGTTTTACTTTACTATGCTATTATATTGGACTATTTCTTTCACTTAAAGCAAAAATGTTTTAATTCAATCCTGTGTAACTGTCATAAACAGGAAAAAAAAAAAAAAGAAGATGAAAGAGTTAAATCAGTATTTGCCATAAATACATTCCAGTAGAAGCATACACACTTGACGAATTTTTTGTGGCAGTACCTATGCATTTGATATTCTTCATATGTAGCTTAATGCTCTTTGCATTGGTGTCATAAGGACAAAACACACCCAAAACTTCAGTTTTCTCATGAGCATGTGATCCCAGTCTGCCATATGTGTAGAGCAAGTGGTTGCAGAAGGTGCCTATGCACTACATATCTTCAGGAAAGCTAAATGACACATTAAAAAAATTCCATTCTTCTATTTGTGGTTGTTCACAGGCACACACATGAATAATAACAAAGGAATAATCAGTTAACTCGGAAGTGGGAAGGGAAAGGGAGACATCAAGGAGTGTTTTGCTGAATATACCATCACATTTGGATGCCCTCAGAAAAAAAAATGCAGTATTTCATGACTGTGGAACTGTAAAACTGTCCTTTGGACCTCCTAAATACGATAAACACAATTTATGACCATGCTGGAGGTGCTACTTCCCCAGCAGCCTGGGTCAGTTCAGCAAATCCATCACCTAGAGGACACTTGCTTATAGGCACAGAGCCTGTTCTCAAGGCTGTCTGCTGGACTACCAACAATACTGACAGGTTGTTTGATGTGGTGGCATGGTGCCAGTTCATCACATCTGAGACCTTAACTCTCTGGAATCTTCTGTGGAGTGCTCATCTACAATCATTTCATCTTAGAGGATGAGCTGGAAACAGGATCTCCAACACCTGTGAACTCAATTACTGTCTTCCAAACATTTTCTTGCCGTGGGGACTCCTCCTGGGTAGATGTGGGGCTGAAGAGTCTCTAATTGGGCCACACTGTCCCCTCATAAATGCCTTGCATCTCTAGACCATCTCAGAAACCATATTTTCTTTCCAGGTCTTACTCATATTGCCAAAGACTGAGAATATTTACACCCATCACATCCTCCTAAATCCCTGCATTTGGTGAGGAGTCATAAAGAAAGGCAACACCCTTCCTCCGCACGGAGGTAGCTTTGGGGCCAAAGGCAGCAGGGTCATGACAGGAACTGAGTGGCATCAGCAACACCATTTCAAGTGCTGCAGCATTAGTCAGTGCTGCCTGCTGCTCACATGCCCTGACTTCTCCGCCAAATACAGCCTGGCATCCTGGCTTGTGCCAGCAATGGTACTGGACACCACAGAGATAATAAGGATTACATAATAAGATACCACAGGGAGGGTAGTGCCCAAATTGTTTCCTTATTGTGCCTTGGTTGTGACTTGACCCTGGAAGAGATGCAGAAGGCACTGGCAGTGCCACAGCACCTGCTCCTCACCCAGGCACTTTGGAAGCAGGTCACCACCATCCAAAGCTGCATGAGCACCAGTGGAAAATATTCATGTTCGCAGTTTTGGGAGGTGCTCACTACTCCTCCAGATGCCTCCCATCACTGCCTTGTTTGTTCACATGTCCTTCTTCAGCTTTGTGAACTCGGTGGCAAAGGACCTAAACCAATGAACCCCAGCTTATTAGAAGTATTAGAAACTGAATTTAAAAGCTCCACAAGAACAAGAAACTTGCATTCAGGCTGAGGAGTGTTTGAAACATGGGAAGAAGTCTGGCCCTTTGTTCCCCTGACAGGAAGCACAAGTGGCAGCAGAAAATCTGTGGACAGATTACAGACATGCATCCCTGAACCTGAAATGAGGACCATTGCTCAAAAGCAAACAAGACTATTTAAAATACACCTGCAGAGAAAGGTTCTGCCAAGGCCTTGTTCTGATGAGCTGTTATAGGAGTAATTTCTCTATTTTTGACAAAGTTCTAATATGTCCTGTAAAAACCTGGCACTAAAGTTCAAAAAAATGGCATACTCAAAAGACTCTCCAAGTTTTTGTATTCACAGGCTAAAATTACAAGGAAAAGAGAGGCAAGTGAGGGAAACCCAGGGAACACACAAAAAATGCTAAATCAAGTAAGTCTGTCCACATTTCAGTATCCAGTTAGACAGTATTTATTTTCATGACCTTAACTCTCAATAGCCTTAATTTCACAACTATTTCCCCTGACACTATTAATGTGATTGGAGAGGTAAAGGCAACTGCATGTGTTCTTTCCACAAACTGAGTAAGAGGCTACTTGAAAGAGGGGTTCAGAAGTCTTTTCACAAGTAAAAATTACTCAAACACTAGACAGAATATTACACACACTAAGGAAAAAGAAAAAAAAAAAAAAAAGAAAAGCACCAGCTAACAAGATCTACCCTTGGAGAAGCACTCTGATTTCTTTTGAAAGTAAGAAAAAGGAAGCACGTGTATCTCACACACATCATGGCCTGCTGCCACCAACACCTGGCTGCTCACACTTGCTTCATCAGATGACATGATCACTTAATTTGTCATCAGCAGCAAAATTTATTTATAATTATCTGCACACGTAATGGACATCCTGCTAGTAAAAACCTCAGTAAATCAAAATGTACGTTAGAATAAAAACAATTATTATGTCTTGTATATAAAATTAATTTATATTTTTTACATGTATATCAAATCTGCTCTACACCTATGCTGCAATACAGCCTGTATATCAGTGAGTCCTCTGGAAGTAAATAAAAATATATTTCAGAATTATGAGAGAGATCAGATGGTGGATAGTCAGAGTAATATTATGTACAAAAAAAAATAACTGAGGGAATTGCACGTTGGAAAAAAATTAAGTAGTATTACTAAGGAGAGAAAAATCCTTCTGTCTTGGTTGCAAAGTCTCAACCAGGAAATTAATGGTAAAGGCTTGTAAACTCCTACCTCATGTGAAAAAAGTCAGAACCGATACACCTCACTGTGGGAAGAAATTAATACATAATAGCACATTGCTTTGGCAGCTGTCCCATGGTAATCAAGAGAGAGTTCCACTTCAACTGGAAAGGCCAATCCAGTCCATTCCTGGGTGAAAAAAACTCCGTGGAACATAATGAAGAACAGTGGGAACAGAAGACTTCTGGACTCTGACAAACCTTAACCAATTATCAATATGTGGAGTCTTTAGAGCATAAAGGACTTGCTTTAAGCTGGATGCAGGAGAAAGGAGAAGCACTACTGCAGAAAACAAGCAGGGAGGGGGAAAGAACTGTTTGGAAGAATTACACAAGGAAATATGTCAAAGGTTGTCAAGTAACTCAGATCTAACTCAGAAGAGATTAGACATGTCCAAACAGGTACACAGACCTTTTTTTTTTTTCTTTTAAAACCAAGCAAAGCCAAACAAAACTAAACTGTAGCGTATGGCAAGTTAATCACAACGGCAGTGATATTAAGAAATCACCCTGATTATATTTAGTAACATCATTTAAAAAATAATTCAAACAGTTCCAAGAAAAACAACTGACAAATAAGTTTTTGAAGACAAATCAGATAAAGTAAACAGGCATCCAAGAATGAGAAATGATTCAAATACCTAATAATAATTAAACATCTCCCATGGCCTAACCACATTTTGAAGCTTGACAGAATATTTAAACATAAATACTCATCACAAAAATCTTGATTACATCAGGCAACACTACAATGTCATCAAAAATACTCTGCTCAATATTTGAACTTGCTAGAGCACAGAAATTGAGAATTTAAAGTTGCCAAGTTTTTGTTGGACACTTCCTGTTCAGTTCCTCCCCGGCAGCCAAAGCAAGCATCCCTGTAAGATGCAATCCTCCCTCGAATACCTCCAGGTGAGCCCTGAACTATTATTACTGCCTCCAATGCTGCCCCACTGGTTTGGCAGCTAGTGGGACATTGTTCCAGTGCCAGCAGCTCCTGCCAGGCTCACACACAGCTTCTGAGCACTGTACTCTGCAGTGGGGAGAAAAGAGATATAAACTCATTAAATCTAGGCTCATTTAGGATGCAGAGGATTCATAAAAATACTCAGAACTAAAGTACAACACTGTTTCACCAATGTTTATACTTGAGGTCACTTTTTGATCGTGTTTTTGTATTAAAGTCTTACTACCACACTGTGATTAGTACTTACAGGGGGGAAAATGGAGACTTTTCACATAACAAAACAGACTAGTTTATCATCTGACTAGATTTACTTCTGACAAAAACTAACATTATGCAGTATATGCTGATATTCTAATTTTTTATTTCTTTGTAAGATATTCCTAGCACCCTGGCACACATGTAGAAGTTTTTTGGGATAAGACTCCTTTTTGTTTTGAACTTCAGTTTATAAAAATTAAAGCATCTTCTAAACTATCCTTTGATGCAAAGATAGCATGCTTGCGCTAACAAATAGTTCTTGAAAGTCGAGATGAGAAGCTTGATATCTTAACAGAAAAATCTGCATTTAGGCCTCAAATTTTATGCTAATTTTAAATTTTTTGTTTGATTTATTAACTATAATGAAACAGTAGACAATACTGTTGTAACTCTACTAATTTTTGTCCTTTTGTATTGAATTATAGTGAAAATGTGAGGTCTCTTCCACAGAATCTAACTTACCCATAAATTTCTTTCATATGGAACACTGAAAATCCTGTGTTAAAATGACTAGCTTCACCTTAACTCAAAGGCTATATAGTAAAGTTTTCTACTCATCCCAAGAGAAGAAGATATCATCTAGATCTTACTGAAGAACTGGTTAGTTCAATTACCAGTCGCTCCAAGCCACAGATACGTGACCTAAGATAGTGCTAACAATGAGACAGACTCATATGAGTAATAGGACAGCTCTGGCTGCCTTTGGATTTCTACTCTTCCATCAGAGAGCACAGAAACCTCCATAATTCAGGTTTGCTAGAGCTTTAAATACAAACATTTTCCTGAAAACATCAGGAGGTTTCAACCCAAGTTACAAGCCCTGGATACACTCAGTTTCTGACAGGAAATTTGACAGGAATGGGCATCAAGCTGTTCATCAGGAACCAGGGAGTACACTTCACGTGAGTACACTCATTACCTGCAGGACTGTCACTCATATTGTATTTAAAATACTCCCCTGTGGAATGTTCATAGGCCTCTCAGCCTCTTTTTTAATTCTTCACCTCATACACGCCCATTAAATTACACAAGGACTAAAAAGCTTGATAAGTTCCGCTCTGAAATTGCAAATGATATATACTGAGAGCTTTTGAAAGATGCCAACTTTTTTTTTGGTCTTTTGTGCTGTGATTTATTATTATTTGCATAGTCAAAATCAGACTCCATTATTCTAGACATTTGATAAACACACAACCCAAGCCACCACAGCTTGGGAGAGATTAGTCAGTAAACTAACAACACAGACAAAAGGTGTGAGAAAACAATTTCTTACTTACTGCCTAAACTGAAAACAGACAGGGATACCTCCCACTGAATTAGTTAAGGAATCCAGCCACAAATCAGAAGACTCTCACAAACTTAACTCAGAATACATCTACAAGGTGGGGTGAGGCAGATGTCTGTGTCTAATGTGCCCAAGTCCAAATCAGCCAGGTAAAAAGCAGCTGTAGTTTACAAGCCATGTCAGAGTGTTAGTTGGGTGCTGTGCCTGCACATTCGTCCTTCCAGGCTGACTGGATGTGAGCTTATTCTCAGTGCTGCAAAAACCAATCCATCAGCCCAACCAAACAATCTGCCTCTCTACAGAACGTGATTGCATGAAGCTGGCTTTGTTAATGGTAGACAAACCCAGCCATGGTGCTTCCAAACAGAAGGTACCTTGCTCCTGGACAACTTCTAACCCAGGGAGGGGAGACCCCACCTGCAGTGCTGCATCCAGCTTGGGGCTCCCCAGCACAGGGATGACAGGAGCTGTTGGAGCAAGTCCAGAGGAGGGACACCAAGTTGATTAGAGGGCTGGAGCACCTCTCCTCTGAGGAAAGGCTGAGAGAATTGGGATTGTTTAGCCTAGAAAAAAGAAGGCTTCAGGGTGACACAATTGCAGCCTGCCAGACTCAACAATTGTTTTCTCTTCACCAAGTGCACAAATCTTCAAAGAAAAAGAACATAATCTTTTCATTTCCAATTCTCTATTGGAATGTAAGATCGATATGTTATAATTTCCATCCCTGTTTTCTCCCCTACTCCTGCAGCTTTTCCACATAGCTAAGGGAGGTCACAAAGATGCTTCAACAGGGGACAACAGGGAAGCTCCAGCATGTATCTACAGGTCTCCTCCCTATGCCATGGAGAATTAATTATTTGTACTTTATCTGTAAAGCAGTATAACCATGGGTGAATCATCAAAACACTGTCCTTGAAGATGGAGATGGCAGTATAATTTATTTAATGCCAAATGTGTTTATATTGTACCAAAAATCCTAAATATGTCTGTCACAATAATTACTGGTTCCTCAGTAAATAATACATAAGTGGCACAGGATTCCCAGCCAAAGGTAGGAAAATGTGTCAGGACTGCTAATCCCACAGCAGCTCCCTGGCTCTTGTGGAATGCCCCCCATGAAATCCCACTGGTGGTTCTCAAGGAATTAAAATTATGGAAACCAAATCAAACAGATCAGTAAAATCTTCTGAAAGTCAAAGAATAAGAAACTATAGGCACTTCCCCAGAAATCCACAGGTTCAACAGTGACACTTGGAATTGCCTTGCACTTCTCAGTGCCAAGTCTCTGCAAGACTTAGTCTTCATATCATTCTACCATCAAGCATTATCAGCAGCACTATTATGACCCCTTGGCAGTGGGGGCTACCTGTACATGAGAAGTGTACAAAATTATGTGAGTACAGAGAAAGACCACCAAGATGCTTAGATGCTGGGATATTAGATACAAGAAACACCTGGAATGGCTGCTTAACAGGAGCCAGTCTGTCCTTGGAGGTGCACAGGGGAGGACTGAGAGAAGGGGGACAAGTTGCAGCATGAGAAATTCTGCTAGCCTTCTACCAGGAAAAAAACAGAAAACCTCCTCATTTCCTAAAAAGCAGCCCACTGATTTTAAGAGGTTCTCTCCCACTTTCCTAGCATTAATTACAAGTCATCTACACGACCCTCCATAAGCCCTGAGAGACTACGTTGTCGCACCTGCTCCTGGCCATAAAGAAGGGACAAATAGAAAATTATGGTTTCCACCAGGCCATGCAGCTCAAATGTTTCTGCTTGGCTGTTTATAGTCTGTGAATTTGGGCACCAGTTCTTCCGGATTTGAACAGCATAGGACAGTAGTCCCGACCTACAGCCTTGCCTCAACAGCAGCACCACAGATGTGGCACCAGAAACATTTCAAAATACTCTGGAGTCAGTAAAGAAGTAGTTTACAAAGAAGAAAGACCAGCTATATAAAAGCTGGTTAAAGGATGCACATGGGCCCCTCTGTCTGCCTATATTTCTTAGAATACTTATGGAGTGATTAAACTGTACAAGGAGCACTGTAATAATGTATCCTTACTAAAATTTTTATGTTTCCTTTTGTCAAAATGCTGGAAAACGTTAAATACATAAAAACCTTCTTCAGAAAGGTTTTTTGATATTTGATCTTTGCATCCTTTCGAGTCTCATCAACAAGAAAGGAGATTTAGTCTGTGAAACAGACAGCAGCCCACAAGCTCTAAGTGATGTGCAGGTGTTAGAAAGACAAATTACTGGTTGGTAGAATTGTCTTGCTAAGCTTTAGGGCCTGGCAGGTTTCAGTGATCTCACACCCAAAAGGAGGTTAACAAAGTTGGGGAGAAGGATGTACCACTGACAGCAGACACAAAGAATGCAGAATTTATGGGCCACAAGGACATTGGGCAGAAGCCCCAAGGTCAGGAAGAAACGAATAAACCTTACCCAGCAACTGTGCTGAACCAGCTGTGACTGGGTAAAAGGTAATTCTGCAGCAGGAGATCCCAACCACACATCATTGACCCAAAAACCCATCAGCCCCAGAGAAGAGAAACACCATGGGACTCACTAGCATGAGATGAAAGAATCATTAACCAATAGAAGACAGAACACTAATTAATAAGAGAACTATGAAACTTGTAGCAAATGAATTAAGGCTTCTATTTTCTAAAATGTATAGTGAAATGTTTTGGTAGTGCTGCTTTTGTGGGTTTGACACCAGCACCCCTTTCTGCACTGTAAATAAACAATAAATAAACTGTAGAACAAAAGAACTGTAAATACCTTGACTATGTGTGTGGACTGTCCCCTCACACACAGAATTAAAGAACGTATTTTGGGACAATAAATACAGCAGTTTTGCTTCTGGCATTGAGCTTTACCTGAAACTCAGGATTTGGAGAATTCATCAAATATGTCTGTTTTACAAATTTACATAGCTCAGGACATTTTAAAATGTTCGTTTGGTTGAGTTTATAATTGTGAATTCTAAATGAGTAAAGGATTCAGGCACTATGAAGAAATTTTATCCAACTAAATTTTTTCAAAAATTTTTATTTAATAATTTCCAAATACAGTTCCAGATTAATACAGAAAATGGTATCTTATTTCCTTTAAATAAATACTATGGGGTTTTTTTTTCCCCAGAGAGCACTAAAGGAGGCCAATATCTTATATTGATCAGTCTTTGTCTATCTTTCCCTTCTTGTCTCAAGGGAGCACCAAATGATGAAATATTTGATGACAGTATGTGGCTGCATGAACAAACACGTGTGAAGATAAGATGTACAGCAGAAAATTTGCTCGTGTGACAAATACAAGAATCCTGTATACAAAGATACACCACTATCAGATACATTACACACCTGAAAACCACTGATGACTTCTCTCTGTTTTGAAAGCTGAAGGAGGGTTTTGGTTTTTTTTCCCTTGCACAGGAACCTCTGGTGACAGAACAGGTCCTCATGTTTTTATTCTATTTTTAACTGCAAGCTGCTAAAGGAAGAACCACCTAGTATTAACAGTTCTCCATCTTTCCTATCACAGGATTATATTTCCAGCAGAATTTAACTTTCCTAAGCATTACTATTTTGGCTGAACTTCTGCACATCAGACCATAGGTGTAGTAGTGACCTCTCCCTTTTCTCCTGCTTCCCCTAGTCTCTTTCTCAAGCTGTCTGGGAAAGGTTTGTTTCCCATGCCTTTCCCAGCCATCCCAAGAAAATGCAGGAGTAGGGATCAATCCCAGTTCTCTAAAGAAACTTGGAAAGTCTTAACCACAAGGAAATGAATAACAGAATATACTGAATAACAGAAGTTATGCAAAAATCAGTCTCTCAAACCAGACTGCTTGTGAACAAAGAAGGTGCCTTAACATTGCACATGAAAAACCAGAACACAGGTTTTGAAGCTCACAACTGTTTGACTTTGCACCGCAACATCTCCCACATGGAAGTAGGAGACTATGGACTCAGCCTATGGACTCCCCCATATTGGGTAACATTGATGGAACTCAGATGCCCAAATTTAGATGTTGAAGGTGTCACCTTCAGGCAGCTTTTAAAGTCAATGAGACAAAACTTGTATTTCTAAGATGCAATTCATTTAGCCTGGTTTAGATACTCACCTTAAGGTGAGATGCACTGCACACCAGACATGACTATTTGCCCTCCTCCATTATAAAGTGAAGAACTATTTCAGATGCAGATATCTGAATCAGAGGATATGGGTGTCATCTTGTATATGAAGTAAAAGAAACTAATTATATTGACATATACCTTTCTATAATATACAAATTTCTATCCACAAATGTTGTCCTGCCTCTTCCCTGAGATCATCACAGGTACAATAAAGTACCACTCTTCTCTTTGTTCCAAGCAAGCAGAAATCCACTAGAGTATGCAACATAAACTGCATGATGTAAATCTTGAGAGGGTAAGATGGGACAGAGTTGTAGGAGCAAGGACCAAGACAAGGAGAAAAGGAAAAGACAAGAGATAGGTGTGCTGAGAAAAAGAAGAGACTGAAAACTGCTGTTTTCTCATTCAGACAAGTGGTACTCACTGAATTGGTACGCATTCAGTATTTAACATTGTTTTTAGCACTCCATGCATTACTAAGTGCCAACTGTATGTACCTGCATTCAATAAGAACTTTTTGTTTGTGCACCTTCCAGGGTATTTTACAATAGTAATTTCCCAAAACACCTTTCTATTTTTATTTGTCACTATTTCCAAGTATGGATCTGACACACAAAAACCAGAGATGCCAAGACTGGCACCTAGTTTGAGTAGGATAGAACCTGCTTTTCCACAACAGTCCTTGTTTTAACAGGCATTTAAATTTTCAGTACTGAACTCCTATTACCTGAATGGAACTCAGCACTATTATAGATCAGATTCACCTGGATACAGTAAGGTATACCATTTCTTCAAATAAAGATCTGACAAAGCCAGAAACACCAAAAAAAAAAAAAAAAAAAAGAGAAATCTTTGTGAATGCATGAGTCCACTAACTCACTTCTTTATTTTTTATAATTTTTTTTTTCTAATTTAAGTGAAAAAGCATGAGCAAAGAAAGTCAGCAATTTTTGTCCACCACAGCAGTCAGGAATGAGGTGCCACTCTACCAGGACCTACCTTTCACACCCTGACATCCAAGCAGGCTGACCAGGAAGGCATCAGCAGTCTTATTGGTTCCCATTTCTCAGACATTTGATTTTGAAAAGGACAAAATGAAAAAGAGAGTGTTCTTCACCCTGGTGTTTACACAGCCACCAAACCCACAAAATCAGCAACACAGAAGCAGCAGCTGATGTTAAACTCATGCAGGAGAAACAAACTACTGCTTTCATGGCATGGATGTCATTACATTTTCCCAGGACAGTATTTTTTACTTCTTAAAAATGCAAAAAAAAAAAAAAAATTAATGTTTTAGCATGTCATCCCTCTTATCTTAGTACTTTCCAGAAACACGGGTGTTTTTCCTAAGGATCAATTTCCTCATTAGCTCACAGTACAGAAAAGAACTCAGAAAATTATTTGATTGTGAGATCTTAAAAGATCTTCACTCCCCTATAAAAAAACTTTAAATACTAAGTCTTTATTCCTAATGTGTTATGCGTACATTACAGATTATTAAGAATTATACAACAAACCAAACTACCCTTTTCCATTTCCACCTCCCACTAAGTGCAACTAGAACACTTGCAGAAATCCATATTCAGTCTTACAAAAGAGCACAGGTGAATGTTTCTTTTTTCACCAGACAATACACAAATGTGAAGCTACCCATATAAAGTACATTGAATTGAGGGTTTCTACTTCACAAAACAACAAACTGCATAACAGTTTTCTACATTTTATTCTTGTCAATTGAGCTACTAATAGTCTGTGTTATTACACACTTTGTTTTTCACAGGATGAAGCACTTGTTCTTCATCTTTTTCCAAAAAAACATCCTGAACAACTGGGATGTGAATTCAGAACATCTTTTTCCAAAAGATTTTTTTCATCTTCATCTTTTCACAGGATGAAGCACTTGTTCTTCATCTTTTTCCAAAATGTGATGTTACATGTGGGCTGTGAAGCACACACCTCTTCTAACACAGAAGTCACAGAAGAGTAACTTAAGAGTAAGAATATGGAAGCAGGGAAGAGATACAAGATCTTGGTCTCACTGACACTTTCTCCACTAAAAACATAATGTTTCTTCACATCCCACACATCTTGTGGATGTGCATGTTCCTCCTCAAAATAAGGTTTCCCTCTCCTTATTTTAATGCTATTACTGAACCCTTAATATCTTTTATTTCCTTGCCAAATCACTGCAGAATAACAGTTGCACAGGTTTCTTTGCTTCACATATTTAGCATGTTGATGAAGGTGAGCTGAGTTCATTCAACCAGGAGAAAGTAATAAAAACAAGGAATGTTGCTGGTGGTAGTGTTTCTAACATGCCCAATATCAAGTATCTGTGCTTCTTGAAACTGAGGAAATAATAAGCAACAAAAATATCCTCCTTTTTCACAGTGGTTACACTGACACGTCTCGGGCAAGAATCTAACTACTGTCATTTTTATGGTAGCCAACTCATAACTGGACCAAGTAACTTGTCTGGTCTTGGCCATCAAGTACAAAAAGCTCCAGATTCATAGGGCAGCATACATTGTGAGAAACACTGCTAAACAAACACACCCAAAGATAAACAGGTTTTTTTGTCCTCCTCTAGTCAACTTCCTGCTACAAAGCTCAATTCCAAGCCATCCTCTTAATTTTTAAAGTTGCTATTGGGTGGAGATCATTCAGTGTCCAAACCATGACAGCTGTATAAGGACATGACCTCCAAGAGACCAAGTAAATATTGGTTTCATAATAAGATGGTTACCTACAGCACAGTGACAACTGTAATTCTTTTTTTTTTTCACTGCATCTTCTTCTGTTAAGAGGCTCAAACTTGTAGCTGTTATCTGAGGGAAAGAGATTCTACAAGCTTTTGGTGGAAAAAGTAATCAGAAGAGTTTATCTGGCTGTCCTGACACCCATGAATGCAGGCAGTACAACACAAATTTCATAGAGACAGGAGAATGCACCCTTGTAACTTCAAGTTTCAGGAGCTGGGATGCTTGTTTTGTTTTTATCACAAGATTCTTTTATGCCATGCTGGGTACTGCTCTTCCAGATAAATAACTAACAGCAAGGAAAAGTACTGGCTATCTGAAAAAATAACATAAGACAAGGAAAAGAGCTGATGATAATGTTTAAACTGGAGTACCATATAAATAGGTGTCTTCAAACTGACAGCTGTTGTGCTTGCCATGTGCCAAACCATAGCTAAAACCACAGCCACTAATTAAGCATCTCCTATCTTCAAAGTCATCCCTGTTAACAGGCCGCTCTATCTGTCCTCTTCAGTACTCTTGAGACCAAGCATTACAGCCTACCATGGATGCAATAAAAATAAAATACTGCAAAGCAGGTATTTTGAGAAGTGCTATCATAATCTTCAACATATTTTTAAAATTGTATTTTGTGTTTTTGGCTCTATACTAAAAGCTTAGTTTGTTCCATTTTTTTTTTTTTTTTAAGGCAAGGGTGGTAGAAATCTACACAAACAAGAGAAGTTTGTGCCCTCTGAAGGTGACCAACTGCAGTTAAAGATGGTGACATAACGTGTATTTTTATGTGCTGAAGCACAAACCCAGCCTGTCAACAATAGCAGAAGGATTGGTTCCCTGACCAAAACCCAAACCCCCCCAGAGTTTTGTAACAGCAGTTACAACCCTGTTCTTTCAGAAGACTTGCAATTATTAGACTTCTCTTGTAATTTAGGCACAGAACTTGAAAACAAATTTATGCAGTAAAAACATCCTGGTATCTGGAAGGAAAAGGAACCCACACCTAGATTAAAGACTTATGCCACTTCTCCTATGCCACCGTTCATTCGCCCACATCTAGATCTTCTATTCAGTTTTAGGCCCCAAAAATACAAAATACACTTATAAAAAGAGCACAGGGCCCCAAGATACTGAGGGGCTGGAGATCCTGCCCTGAGGAGTGGCTGGGGAAGCAGGTTCAGCCTAGGGAAGAGGTGACCACAGAGAGAACCCATCACCTGCCTGTTAGTCTGCATGAGAGGGTCACCAAGAGCCACGGGGCTCTTCAGTAGTGCACGGCAGGCACAGCACAAGCTATGAATAGAAATATGTTCCAGCCTTCTACCAGAAGAAACTATTTCACACAGGGCAGTAGTAACACAGCTTGTCAAAGTTGTTGTGCACTCTCTCTTCTTGAAAGATTCCAAAACTCAAGTAGACACAGTCCTGAACAACTGGGATGTGAATTCAGAGTCAGCCTTGTTTGGGGCTGCCTTCCACCCTGAGCTGCACTGTGATCCCATCCCCTTCTGTTTTATCTGGCCTTTGGAAGGCAAAAGAGGGGTCTGCTCCTCGTTGAGGTCACCTGCAGCATTACCTTGAGCTTGGCCACTCAATAACATTCTGAAATACATCATTTCCCAGTTTAAAAGTTTTGAAGAGCTGACTTTATTTTCTCTTTCCTAAAAATATGTAAACATAAGCACTTTTTTTTTTTTTACAGAAGAGTTTGGTGTTCAAAGTCTTCAATAATACGTTTCAACACAAAATACAAACATAATTAGACTATACTTCAGTCAAGATCTAACTTCTACCTGATGTCTACTTTCCAGCAAGTACTAACACTTTCATACAGAACCACCTTCTGAAACTTACAAATTTCTCAATTTGAAGCAAACACCTGAGAGATCAATAGCTCACAACTTTTTTTTTTCTTTTTTTTTTTTTTTTTAATGTAAGCAGCACTGACAGCTTCTCACTGCCTGGCTTGTGATGTTCAGATCTGAGCAGTATTAACCAAACCCTTTCCTGACGTAGCCTCAAGTTCACCATATGCTACTGTGAATTGCCTTCACGTCAGAGGTTTTACTGCTCGTGTCGCTGAGGTTCGTTGTGCTGTGGCCACAGGCTCTAAACATCCCCCGGGGAATACCTGTGTCCCCAAGAAGCCAGCATGCACTAGATAGTCATTACTCATGGGAGGCTTGGACCACACTGGGGAGCAACAGCTACGGGGAGCGCTGTAGCAGAATGCTGTCAAGCCCTTCTCTTTCATCTTCCTCCTCTATTACGTGCAGAAAACGCGAGCACAGAACAAGCCCACTGCTGCAGAAGAGCACAAGCCACTGACACACGCCAGCCGCCCTTAGGAGGCTGGTTTGGGCCAGGAAGCCTCCCCCTGCTCCGGGCACAGGCTGACTGTTACTTATTCACACGGGCGCTGCTGTTTGTCAACACGGCTCGGGCGCCGCTCCACCAGCAGGCTGGAGCGAAAGCGGGACGGGAATGCGGCTGCGGGACACGCTCTTCCCTCCTCGACAGAAAAACCCCGGGTGTCCGGCCGTGCCCGACCCCCGTTCGCCCCCACCTCCCGCAGGGGTGTCGCGCTTACCGCGGGGCCGGGGACTCGAGGTGCGAGGCGGGCGGCAGGGTCCAGGCGGGCGCGGCACCGCCGCCCTCCCGGGGATGCTGCTCCTTCTTCTTCGGGCGCCAGTGGGGGAACGCGGGGCGCCGCTTGGGCGCGGCGGCGGCGGAGGGGCGGCGGCGGGGGGCGGCGGCCGCCCCCTCGGGCTCCGAGTCCTCCGACTCGCTGCGGCCGAAGAGGCGCTGGAAGCGGCCGCGCCGCGCCATGCCGGGCGCTGCGGGGCTGTGCGCGGCGATCTCCCGCCGGCAGCGGCAGCGGGGCGAGCGCGGCGCTCTCGGGCTCTCCGCGGGCATGGACGGGGCGGCGGTGCTAGCCGCCCGCCCCGGTGTATGCGTTTAATAAGGTGATTCCCTGCCTGCCTCCCTGCCTGCCCACCGCCGGACGCGTCGGTCCCTCCCCGCGGAGCGAGCCGCGCCGCGCCGCGGCAGGCGGGCTCCGCGCCGCTCGCACAGGAAGGGAGCGGCCCACGTGTGATCCGTGCCCAGGTGCGCATTAGGGGCCATTATCTTGTTGTTGTTTTCTGCTAACCCTGAGGTGTGCCCCGCGCCCCGGACACTTGTGCAAGGCGTGGAGAAAAGCTGCGCGCCCGCGCCGAGCCGGGGGCTCCGCATCCTCCCGCGCCCGCCCCCCTGCCCCTCCTCATTTAAGGCGAAAAACACGAATAAAGAACTCAGCTGTACAGCCGAGGGGCTCAGGAGCCAGCGCACCCCAAACCTTACAGCGCTGCTTTTTGTCTCGGTGCCCGCCACATTAATTAATTAGCTGCTTATCCCTCTCCCTGGGAATAAATTGGCTCTGACCGCCCTGCTGGCTCGTTATCCCGCTGAGGAGGACGAGGAAGGGATTCCGTAGGGAGGCAGAGCCGCTCCCACGGGAAGGCTCAGCCTGAGACACCTTGCAGCGGGCAGGATCGTGTCGGGTCGCATCGTGACCGGCCCCTGCCAGGACCCGGCGGTCCCATGTGTTCCTCGGTGCTTTTAGGAATCTTCTCTTAAATGATCCTGAGGTCCAGCTTTCCTTAGGAAATGCTGCTGTGCGCTGACGGATACCGTCTGTCCTAAATTGCGTCTAACAAGTACACATTTGTCCGATGTAAGGAGCTTTTAGGGCTCTTGTGGTTTTGGTTCTGATTTTTGCTTGTTACTGATGCGACATAGATGTTATAATTCTCTGCTAAAAATTCTAAGATGACAAAAATGTTGGAAGTCTGTATTCTGGAAAAACTTTAAATTCTGCATTATGCAGTGGTCATAATCTGCCAATAGCTGACAAACACTACATACATTGATGGATATAAATTAATGCTGGGGGGTTTTTTTATGGCAGAAGGAAAAGGAGGTGAGCAAGGCAGGGGAACACAAATATACTGAAGTTGGCTGAGCATCTAAGTTTTACCTATGCTACTGTTTTACCCCAAGCAATATGTACACCTGTTTGGGGAGAAGATTCAATTCTTTTGGTTTGTAATTTATTTGGTTAGTGATTAACTAAACAGAATAACCTAAAAGTAAAGTTATTTTTCCCAAAATTAAGTATTTGTCATGTCAAAATTGGGCAGAACTGAAAGGAAAGATAGTTGTACTCTCAGGAACTGCATAAGGAATTGAGAATAAAAGTCAGTTTCAGTAAAGCAAGCTACATAAGCCTAAAAATTGTAGAATCAGAAAACACTTTAAATGGGAAGGGACCTCTGAAGGTTGTCTAGTCCAGCCCCCTGCTCAAGCAGAGTCAGCAAGAGCAGGCTATTCAGGACCATATCCATTTGGATTTTAAGTATTTCCAAGGACAGAGATAGAAGACCTGATGGCGGGCAGATGCTGTCCTTTATGGATGGCTAGGAACAAAGCAGAAAGTCCTGCCTGCTATAGCTGGATTGGATTTTTGGACATTGGGTAGACACTGTAAAGATTCAGATAGCTACATCTTTTCTCTTACTTTAGCCCAAAATTATTCCTTTCTATTTCCTTGACTAGAGAACCACACATAACAATGGCATTTTCTGACATTCACCACTGAAGAAGCCAGATAAACACATCACTATGTCTGTGTGCTACATTTCCATTTAGGTGTCATCTATAATTGGGATTCTGCTGTGCTAGAGCAAAGGTAAATTAATTGGTGTTGGTGAACCACCTCACCTAAACAGCACTGGAGAGAAAGGACTCTTGGCCACTGCAGTCATGGTGTGTCTTCCCCCTGCCACTCTACCCATTAGATACCTTCAGTTGGTAGCAGACCAGGGAGATTTGGACCAGGAGTTCAGCAGATCTATGCTACTTCTTTCCACACCAAAAAAAGCAAAACAAACAAAACAAACAAACAAAACAAACAAGCCAGGGAGATTCAGATCAGGAGTTCAGCAGAGCTGTGCTACTTGGTTCCACACCAAAAAAGCAAAACAAACAAAACAAACAAACAAAACAAACAAACAAAAAAAAAAAAAAAAAAAAATAAAAAGAAAGATGTGTTTGGCTGGAAAACATACTGTTTCAATGACATAAGAGAGAAAAGGGAGAAATGCAAGGCGCGCATAAAAAATAAAAAGAAAGATGTGTTTGGCCGGAAAACATACTGTTTCAATGACATAAGAGAGAAAAGGGAGGGAAAATGCAAGGCGCGCATTTTTTCAAATCCTTTTAGATTATTTTGGCAGGGTCTGGATTAGTATTAGCACCATAGAGTACCTAGAAAATGTGCAGAGTTCCATACGTCTCTGGAGAGACACATATAAGAAATGTGCATTCCACATAATCCTTGAGGTATCCAGCATTTGTGCTTCAGTTCTCACATACCCTAAAAAATCCTGATACAAAAAATAAAGTGAAGGGATTTGGTTGTTTTGGTTGTTTTTCAAACTTTGGCCAAAATTAAAGTCTGGTTGTTAAATATTGCAGTGTCAGAACAATGTGTGATTTCAATCCAAACAGATCTGTCGAGGCCCTCTACTTTTAGTCATACCTGTCTTATGTAGAAGGTTTGGACCACTTAAGTCAGGAAAGGCATTTTTAAGGCCATTATTTAAGATAGACATTCATAAGAATTAGCCAGTCATTCAGGAAACTAAATGATGGTCATGTTTATGTCAGCAGCCAGTTTATGTCAGTTTAATTCAGACACATGCAACAGAACAAGTCAGTCTAGCTTTATCTGAACCAACACAATTTTGCAACAGTTCACAGTACTTCATACCTTAGAAAGATATTATGCAACAAATCATCCTTCTCCTGTTTGGTATCATTCCAGCATGGTGAAAAAGAAGATGATTGAGTATCTAGATTAGACTTCACCATACCCAATAGTCTTGCTTGACTGCAAACTGTATGTGAGATTTTAAAAAGAACCAAAAAAAAACCCTAAACCTGAAACATACTAGTATTAGAGTTACAAAGATAATCTGGTAAATATAGGCTCGAAATTTTTGAAGTTGTTATAGAAATCAGCTAACGCACAGATTGAGATAATACTATTAAATCAAATAATTGATTCTCCCTTTTTATTGTTTCAAAACAGAAACAATCTCTGTTCTAATATAGAACTATTCCAATATATGGCACAATAGCTCTGAAACAAATAAACTTCCAAACTAGAATCCATACACAAATTACAGAAAAATATGAATGGACTATCATCAACTTTGTCATCAAATATTTCTTCTTCTTTTCCAATACGAGAGAGGTGTGAAATTTCCTTCAGGATGGTGCATGCATGCAAACATTTGAGATTCAGATAATTCACTATCAGAATATATAAAGACTGTTTTGAATTTCCACACTTTGGAGTTGGTGGTAAAAGAGTAATAAAGTACACAGGGGCCAAAATCCTCCCTGTGTCCCACATAAAACACGTAAGTCGCAAACTATGGTCCTGAAATCCTGCATTCATTTGACACCTAACCCTGTGGGCACTTAAATTCCAGGGTTGCCTCCCTGTTTGTCTTACAAGTGCCGCAGGTTCTTAGGGATTCACTTCCCCACATGCTCAGTCTTCACTGGACTGAGTGACGGGTGCCTGCTTCTGGCCTAAGTCTGACAAGGAGCTAAAAACTAGATATTGCTTGGCCTGAATCTCTGCTGGGACTCCCTGTGGCTGCATATTTGGATCTTATTTAACTCATGCAGTAACAACAGGTTCCATACAAAATGCCATATTGGCCTCCATTTTTTTCCAGGAGTTCCAGGTATGCTGTAGAAATGGTAGCCTTAATTTGGGAATATCCTACCTACAAGAATACATTCTGTCTCACAGTCATATCACCACTAATGTTTGTTTTCTGGCCCAAGAAGAGACTAGAGGTTCCCTGGCCACACCTGAAAAGAGGAGTGAGTCCCACTCCATGCCTTGAAAAAAAAAGGCATAAATTAATGTCCTCAGTAAATTATCAGACATGGCGGCATGTGGGTGATCACCCCTGGGGGTTAAAGACAGCCTGGAAAATGCAACTAAATATTAGGACCAGGAAGAGCCAAGGCTAGGAACCAAATTAGTTCAGGAACATGGCAGCCAGAATTGTAGCAAGAGCAATACGTAGGAAGCCAGGGAAGCAAAGAGATCCTTAAAACAAATAGCAGGGCAAACCCCTTAAAGGTGAGCAATTCCATGTCACGGAGGAGGACTTTGGAAAAATGTCAATAGCTTGACTGAGAGTAGGACTAAGAAATCTAGAAGCAAGAGACAGTGATGTGGGTTTCAACCAAGAAGTAAATTTAAGCTTTTCTGGGATTGCCTTACGTACCTGCTAGGTGGGGCAAAACATCACTCAGGCTCCAAGGGCGATCATTATTGGCATGCCAGTTGCCATGACTTACCCTAGTCTGTCTAGCAGCCACATGGCTGGATTGCCTGAGGAGACACACAGGGGAGCACACAGGCACTGGAGCTCAAGTAGATGGAAGCACCTCAGGCTCTGAGGATATGTTGGAGTGGGGGTGAATTTACATAACCTCATGCTCTGAATTTGATCTTGTACACACTGTGTGATTACTTCAGGCAGCAATTTATATTTCCGTGTTGGATGCTCTTGGTTTTAAGTTGTCCAGTTCCCACCAGGGTTCAATTTGGGATCTTTGGTATTTGGGTTCATCTGTGAGCAAATACCTCTCCTGAAAGCATGCAATGTCCATCTCCTAGGTGCTAGTTATTGATCAGATAATCAAAAATGGATGTGACTCTTAATTTATAACCCACTTATTCATTAATAGTTCTGCCAAACCCTTTGATACTCTAATATTTTTATTCTGTAGGCTGAGCATTCCACAGCAGATAGGTGTGGGTAGAATTTTTAATGGGAAATTAGCATGTTCAATTAATAAATTCAATATTAACATGGCTTCCTATTTTTATTATTTTTGCTGTAGAATGCCAAAAATTTATCTGAGCCTTTATCCAAGTTGCTTGTATCTTCGCATAGATGAAAAGTGTAATGTAGACCTCCCCGCTACTCACACACCTCCTGTCAGCTACTCAAAGAAGAGTCCTGCAACTCCTCTTTGGGCCTTTAAAGAGACTTTTGCTTTAGAATCCTACAGCTCAAGGGAAGCAAACAAAATAAGTCATGTATACAATCCATGGGGTTGTGCAACTTCAGTGCTCACCCATTAGAAGTGTCCCACAGCGATGCCAAGGTGTAGCATGTGATCTTTGACTTTAACATGAAATTTTATAGTGCTAACCAGAGCCATTGTAGGTTTTTTAACCTACAAGTGAACTACTTCTGCATCAGTTACTACCTCCACATAATACTCCCACTGTGATGCTAACAGTGAGAGTGCCCTGTTTGGTTTCAATGCCAGCTAGGTTCAGCCCATAAGTCCAGGCAGATAGCCAAATAGATTTCAGTTATGAAATGTTCAGGAGTTCCCAGTGTTGAACATTCCTCTTTTTCTTGCTAATACATCCATGTTTTCATTCCTTCTCCAATCAGTTGACAGGGAAAAAAAGTCTCCCAGAAAAAAAACATTTCTTTCAGGGGTTTTCTTCTCTGTTACCAGGTGCTTTTCTCATGCTGTTAATAACAATCCAATGCTACTTTTCTTTAATGATAACTGTCGTTCACTGAAGCGCAGTGTCAGTACAAAGCCAAGATAACACCTACAACTCACCTACAAATCCCTTAATTCTTGCTCTGAGAATCCAAGTATTTTGTTCTTTTGCCCACTTGTAAAAGGTGAATGTTTCCTCTGTGCATTTTTCAACTTACAGTTTCTTGAAAACTTTCAGTCTTTGGACTTAGCAGTTGGCATAAAGAGTTAAAATAAAGATTTTGAGCCTGGTATCAATCTGAGCACTAGTATCTGTAAAACACTTCATGGGTGCTATGTCAGGGTTGGTTCAATATGCTGTTTATTTAGCATCTGAAGTTGTTCAGTAAGTATTTTTGTTCCTTCTCAAAGCTCTAAGAGGGGAAGATAAAATAGCTGTGAGAAAACAGGCTATGTAACTAGTCTGAAACAAATTACATGGACGCTACTCAGAGGACAGAACATTCCACATTGTGGCTACTTTTTTGTCTTTCCCATCTTCGTGGGAAAGGAGGAGGGAAGTGGGAAATGCTGCTTCTCATGGGAGCAGAATGCCACTGACCGGCAGCACCATCGATGCCACTCTGTGCATCAGGGGCTCCAGCCTCCTCTGGAGTTTGATTAAAAGGAAAAAAAAAGTATGTGAATTCTAGCACTCAGTTCTCCTGTAGTCACAATTTAAAGGTATAAAGTAGTAAGACCATAAATTAATTCAATTAGAAAAACACCACAAATTAACATAACAATGAGGCATTAGGAATATAATACTGACAAATTGTTAATTTACTGGTTAATATCAAGATGTGCTTATGTTTTCCTGAGCAGATATAGCTGGGCTGAAATATATTTATTTCCAGGCTAATATTTTATGGTTCTGTTTCTCTTGCTTTCCAGTTTTGCAGTGGTTAGTGTGCATTGTACTGCTACACTTTCATGTGTGGCCAAAAGCAAAGCTATAGGTCATGTTCTTCTTTGGTCTAAATATTTGATTATCATCTAGGTTGAAATTAATTTGTCACTTTAATGAATAATTTTTAATTTGTTTGACAGCAATGCCATTCTATTATATTTTCATCATATTCTCATGGAGATCTTTCAGCCAGCATGGCTTAGGTTAGGATAGGATCTTTGTCTTTTAATTTTTAAGAAGGAAGGCAGAAGCTACCAGGAAATTTAAAATTAATTATTTCATAAATATTCTAGGTATATTACTAAATCAATAGCCCTGAAAATTATATACATAATTACCATTTATTTATTATTGCTCACACTGACTAACAGATGAGCTGGGAAATGGATAAGGATGAAGGAAGGTAGGCCCTTCTCTATCTTCAGCAATTTACAGTCTAGAGCCAATGTGCTAAAAGAATGAAGTGTAAGCACAGCTGATTAAATTGCTATGGGATATGAACATCCTGTGACAAATCCAACAGCTATCCAGTCTTCTGTAACCTAGTTGGGTGCTAAAGAATCTGCAATTAAATATTAAGCTGACCAGATGTAATTAAAAGCATAACTGTTCTTATGTATCTGTAGATAATACAGGAGCATTACTAGGAAATTGAAACTGTCTGTTCATAGTTGTGTTTACCAGTCACTTCTCCCTCCTGTATATTACACAGGGTCTATAATACAGATCCTGTGAACACCATCAGCCTCTGTGCAGGCATCAGCTCTGCCCCCTTTCCAGATGAATATAAACCTTGCACTGTCCTGTGAAAAGTTATCCAAAGAGGAGGTGTTGAAACAGCCTGATGAAACAAACCAGTTATTGTGAGTCCTGGGGAGGAGAAGCACCAAGTAGTAGAGCTGTTCATCGGCATTTGCTTTTCCCAGGATAATCAGTTGAGATTACAGAGAATAAGGATGTAATATTTAAAACAAACACAGAGAGTGACTGTGAGAATGTGGGTCAGTGAATTTCTACCATTAATAAACAGTAATTAGGGAGTTATCTACCAGCTGTTCCACAAAAAGATAGATGAGGAGAATGTATAAGCTAAGCTAAGTCTTTATAAACATGCCCTTCCCAATAAGTTATCCAGGAAACTACACTATTATGGGTGCAGGGGAAAAAAGACAAACAAAAAGAGTAAAAATAATCAATATGAGATTAAACAAGAACTGAACTTCCTTAAACTTCTCGAATAAGATTATTCTTATTTAAGCAACTTCCTTCTCTAGGGGCCAGAGTGCCCATCTGCAGGTTAGACCTGCTGTCAGGAAGCTGACTGTTTGTCCTGGGCCCTGGTGCTGCACACCACAGAAGGACCAAGAGTGTCTTTGGATTATTGCTATCTATTACTGCCTTTTTGTCATTACTGTGTATTTCTTACCCATCTGGACACAAGTGTTGCTGCCAGAAGAGAACTTGAGCAGATCAAAGGCAACTGCTGTGCTCTGAGCTGTGGTAAAGAGCCAAAGTGGTGTTCCTCTCTGACCCTACCATTAAGGACATGGGCTTAACAGGAGAGGATGTATTATGCAGATCAAAGCCAGTGTAGCTGGTGTCACAGGGAGAGCCTTTGGCTTCTATGTCCATGGATTATTTTCTGGGAGTGAGGACTGGTGGGAAGTGATGGCAGCAGCATAAGAAATAAAGGCAAGAACACCTTTCCCAATAGTCTTGCTGTTGAGAAAGGTTTCTAAGCAGGTTCATCAACCTAAGAAGAAGTGGGAAAACAGGTTCAATTTAAGATGCTCAGGGAAGCAAGGAAGGTACATGGCAAAAACCTGAAGTTCAGGGGAGTGGACTTCAGCTTGGTCAGGCAATCGGTCGGCAGGAATCACTGGGGAACCAAGAAAGAAAAAAGAGAGTTGGTCTTCAAATCAAATCTCCCTGAAGCACTGCAATGGCCCATTGTGATTGCACAAGAAGATGGGCAGATACAGTGGGAAGATTGGCTGAAGAGGAAAGTTCTAGCTGAGCTCAGACATGGAAAGGAGGTTACCGGGGAATCTAGCAGCAACACTCAGGCATTCAAGAGTTGAACTAGGAAAACCACACCACTGGAGTCAAAATCACTAAGGAACATAAAGGACAACAAGAAGAGCTTCTACAGACAAGCAGCCCTGAAAGGTGAAGAAAAAGGTAAACTTGCTGCTAAATAGTGCAGGCAAGATGAAAAGGATGTAGTGACAAATTGCATAGAAAAACTGGAGTACTTAAGAGAAAAGTACTAGAGTACTTGTTTGCCTTGTTTTTTACTGCCAAGGTCAGGTCTCTGAGCCTAGTAGCAAATTGTGGGGATTGAGGCACTACCCATCCTACAGAAAGATTAAATTAGGAATAATTTAAGTATTTCTGGACATAGGACCAGGCAAGATGCATCCATAGAAATTGAGACAGCTGATGTATTTGTGAGGCTCCTCTTTGTCATCTTTGAAAGGCTGTGACAACTGGGGAAACTCCCCACTGGTAAAAGACAAGTATCACATCAATACTTTTTAAAAATCAAGAAGGAAAGTCTACAGTATGGTCAGCTCCTGGGAAAATGAAGGAACAAGTCCTCCACATTTTAGACATATGAAGGACAGAACGATGGCTGGAATCAGCCAGCAGAGATTTATCAATGTTAAATCATCCTTGACCAACCTGATTGCCTTCTATGATGAAAAGGATGGCTCTGTGGATGAAAAGAGAGTAACAGATGTAGCTTATCTGAAGCAAGACTTTCAACACTGTCTTTTGTAGTGTACTGGTAGCTAAACTGAGGAGATGTGGACTGGATGAGTAGACTGCAAGGGTAGTGAAAAACTGGCTGGACTACCGGGATCAGAGAGTAGTGGTTAATAATTCAACATGTATTGGGTTTTCATGGCAAGGTTTTGGTAGCAGAGGGGCTACAGTGTTCTTCTTTGGGAGGGTACTGTAAACTTCCCCCATGTCCTACAGAGCCAACACCAGCCAGCTCCAAGATGGACCCACCACTGGCCAAGATCAAGCCTATCAGCAATGCTGATAACAGATTTAAGAAGGGGAAAAAACACTGCAGAAGCAGCAGCAGAGATAATATGCGAGAGCAACAGCTCTGCAGACACCAAGGTCAGTGGAGAAGGAGGGGGAGGATGTGCTCCAGATGCCAGAGCAGAGATTCCCCCCACAGCACCTGGTGAGACAGGATGTCCCCCTGCAGCCCATGGAAGTCCATGGTGGAACAGATATCCCCACCTGCTGCCTGTGGAGGAGCCCAAATGCCAGGAGGACACCCAAAGGAGATTGTGGCCTTGTAGGTTAAGCCTACATTGGAGCAGGCTCCTGAGAAGGCCTGTGGTCCCATGGAGAGGAGTCCATGCTGGAGCAGGTTTCTGACAGGACCTGTGGTTCCATGGAGAGGAGTCCATGCTGGAGCAGGAATGCTGGCAGGACTTGTTACCCTGTAGCAGACCCATTCTGGAGCAACCTACTCCTGAAAGGCTGCACCCCATGGAAGGAACCCATGCAGGAGCAGTTCATGGTGACTAGTGAGTGATCTTTCCCTGTCCTTATGTTGACCCACGAGCTTTTCTTTGTATCTCCCCCATCCAGCTGAGGAGGGGAGTGATAGAGAGGCTTTGGTGGGAACCTGGCATCCAGCCACAGTCAACCCATCACAAAGCCACAAAACACGTTTATCATTGAACTGGACAAGGAGCTGGAACACACACTTGTTTGGGTTTTGGGTGATACAAACCAGGCAGGGTGGAGTGATTGATATGCTGGAGGGCTGAGCTGTTATTCACAGCAATCTCAGCAAACATGAGGATGCAAGAATCATGGAGTTCAAGAGAGGCAAATTCAAACTCCTTTGTAAGCAAGGAAATCAAGCATACACTGGGCTATGTTAGACACGCAGCCAGCAGCTCAAGGGAAGTGATTTCCGACTCAGCTCCCTCTGCACTGAAGAGGTCACTGGTAATTATACTTCTCATGAAATAAGATAGACTTTAGGATTCTTACTTTTTTTCACCATCAACTCGAACACCCATTCTCTTATTTTATATGCATCTTGTTCTTACTTTTTTCCCTGAGAAATCAGTGACTTAATTGCTAACTCATATAACAAATGTTGTTCAAATACAACCAAGAGGAAAACCAGAAAAACTTTCATCCAATATTGATTTTAAATCCCATGAAAAGTCTTTGTACATTTAAATCTCCATAACAGACTTTATAAGCGGAGAAACAAAGATATATCAGAGCCTCAGAACTGGAGTTATTGACACTTTAGTACGGCAAAATTATCAAAGTGAATTCGGAATCACTGAGAAACTTCTTTCCCTGGGTAAAACTATTGAAGATCATCCAGTCATATTTAAAAACCCCCTTTGTCTGCAATAGAGAAATTCAGTGGTTTATTACAAATCTGTACTATTTATTTCAGAAATCTAAGGGAAAAACTGTGGTCTACGTCAGATGTAATAAGACACATACGTGAATAGAAAATTACTTTTCTGAAGTCTTGATGACTTGGATGGGCAGGGAATATGGGCTGCTGTCTCTTGTATAACACTTGGCACCATGTTTACCCATGAACTCATATAATATTTGGTACTTTATTGCAGAAGTCAGGTTTCATAACATAGCCAATAGACCAGGTTGTAACAAATCTAACTCAGATGCTTGGAACTACACAGTGTAACACAGAAAAGGAATGAAGTCCTTATCGAAATGATCTTAATACAGAGCAAGAAGTGTTCTTACCAAGGTATAAAAGATTACTTGTCAACAAGCAGCAGTTAATTCTGGTTTCAGTTCTGGGAGTTCCCAAGTGCTGGGTGACACATGGGTGCTTAGTGTCTTGTTGTACTGAGGGCTGGACTGGCCATGTCTCAGCAGTTGACATTTCAATGGTATTAACAATGTAGGTTATTGGTGAAACCTCTTCTTGCTTAAAAGTAAACAACCTAAAGGCTGTTCCAATTTCAAAACAGCAAAGGATTATTGTATTATCTTCCTTCTACTTTTGTGTTACTTTCTGGCTGTGCTGTGATTCAGGACAAAGTTAGTGCTGATCCTTAGTCATAAATGGTTACATTTATGTCTCAAACATAGATAGAGCCAAACCTGTCCCATACTGAGGTACTACTGACAAAGCCATTAACCTTTTTGTCTGTATTCCCAACAGAAAAAACAGATGTGTTGGATCATCATCCTACCATCTTTTGAATTCCCCTCTATGATAAGAGAGAATACTTGACAGAATAGGTATTATTTAGTTAACATGCAGAGGGGTAAAAATGTGAACAATGGGCTAGGTGAACAATGAGCTGTTGGCATTTTCAGTATATTGAAAAAGAAAGCTTATGATCTGATCTCTGTTCATAGGAAATCTCTACACGTACATACTGTGAAATTTTAAAAGGTGGTATTTTCCTTCCTCCACACTAAGACCAAGATGTCTTCATGAATCTACAATGAACTAGCAAAACCAAGAAATTTTGTTCAAGGTAAGTGATAAGTGGCAGACCTAGAACTAGGATTTCCTAATTTCCAGTCACTTGGTTTAGCAGTAAAAGATTTTTTGATAGTCTGAAATATGATTTAGGAATTTTAATTTTGAACTAAAATAGGAAATGGGGATGGAACTAGATTATCTTCAATGTCCCTTTCCAGTGTAAATCATTCTGTGATTCTATGAAATCAGCAAAGTAAAAAATAGTTAACAACTGTGAGGGAAAGCTAGGACATTTGTCAGCACACCTCAGTTATTTAGAAAAGAAAGATTATAAAACCAGTCTAGAATATTTACAAACACATTCGCTGTTATAGAAGACAAATATTAGTAAGTGAGGAGAGCATGACAGGAGAATTACATCCAGATAAGAGTGATTTTTTTTTTTGCTTTCACAAACTTATAAATTAAAATTGTATCTGGAAAACATTAAGTGCCATCTCGTAATATTTCCAGGAAGTTGTCAGATGAATGAATCAGCTTCTCGTGTAATTAATCAAATTAACTCTTCACTGGGAGTAGGCAACAATGAACTATTTAGCTAGATATAAATAGCAGCTTTATGAGTTTCATTTGACTCTAACTCACTGTTGCATATTAAAAGGTGTACATTAATGATTCTCACAATCTGGTTTTGTTTATACACTCAAAAGACAATAGCTAGAAAATTAAAGTATGTTTTGCTTTCTACTGAAAATAGTTAGGGAAGTAAAGGGAAAACAGCAAAAATGATTGATGATCATTTGCTAATAAAACAACACTGGACCAGGTAAAGTTTCACATATCTGTGTGTTTTGCCAATGATTTAATGGAGTCTGGGTTTTACAGAAGTGGAGCCAGGACTGAATAAATAGAATATTTTCTCCACCTGCCAAGGGTATTTGTTATACATCCATATATGTATAACTTACATAAGTATATACATTATATACTTACAAACTATCCTTACTTTGTGGTATGTGTAGGTGACATAAAACACCAATTCTATGAAAGCACCATTAAATTCATTCCATGTCATCAAAGCAATGAATATCAGTAATCCCACTTCCAGCAAAATGCAGAGGGAAATAGTATTTAATATTTTATTTCAGGTCACTTTTCAGCAATCAAATGCTGGCATGATTTGCCTTTACCAATATGTTCTAACTTTGTAGTTTCTCCCGCTTTGAGAAGGGGTGTTGGACTGGATGTCAGGGAAGAACTCCACAGATCCCTTCCAACGTAAATTATACACTGATTCTGCTTACAAATCTTCATCTGCACTACAATTACACAAAAACATAACTGCCCACAAATATGCAAACCATCTGTTCCATTTCTCTTATTTTTATTAGAATTAATGCATCTTTAATTATAATCTTGTTCGTTACAAGCATCTTCACATTCCATGTGTACTCAATAACAGGTATTTTGATTCAGCTGCCATTAGGGAATGACTCACTCTGTGTTGTCTGATGATGACGTTTAAAATGAGGGAATACTGCTTGAGGATCTTTGGAATTGGAAACATGTTTGTTGAGCTCTTCCCCTTCCAATTTAGACCAATCCATTGTGCAGAGTGATGGTGTAACTTAAAGCGTTAGATAGCAATGTGGAAAACAGTATGTCAAAGAGGTAATTCTCTTTTTATTGTACATATTTTGACATTACATCCTAGCAGTTATTTTTAATGTTAGATTTAGATTCTTTATTTATAGTCATAATAACAGCAAAGCTAGTATTCACTTCAGGTTTAGTTTATTTGTTCAGTCATCACATTATATCTCATGTGTTTATCTACAACCAACTTTGTCTCAGTAGCAGAGCCTCATTCACCTACAGAATTATTGTCTTCAAAATCTCACATGGACAAAGTATCTTGCTGTATCTGCGGCTGGTGACTACACCAGCACAATGTTTAAATAGGAAGATAATTTAAACAGCAAGTTATCTCACTTTATAACTTGACTGAGTTCTATTCTCCACCTGGCTTCTTGTATCTAGATCCAGCAAAAGACTTGGGTGCTCAATGGAGTTCAGTTTTCAGCCTATGAAGTGGAATCCATATGCCTGAGTCAGGTGCCTATGTTCCTTGTGTTATACACAAGAGAAACATGCAAAAATAAATATTTAATCTGCTTGGTAGTTGTCATAAGTAATCAACAGAATGCTGATTGCACAGTCCAGCCGGCCAATGTTGTGCTTCAAGAACTGCAGTAGTGGGGGTTAAGACAGACCTCAGGGGGTGAGCACAGGCAGCATCAAGAAGGAGTCATGTCCTAACAGTATCACTGATAACAGCTTGAAGACTCCTCCCTGCCTGTGCGAAAAGAAATGACCTGGCATTACCTTTAGTGATGCTGCTACAATGATCAATCAAACCCTTCAGCGTGTACATCCTACCAAAATCACCCTTTTCTATAGGAGAGCTCTGAGGAGTCCATAGGAGGAAAGGCAAAGACTAACCCTGTGGTTCTCCTTGATTTCCTGTAGGGATATCCATATGTGCAGAGCTTTCTGAAAGTTTGCAGAAAATGTAATGAGGAAAAATCTTTGTAAAAATCTTGGGGTTTTTTGTCTGTTTGGTCAGGGTTTTCTGTTTGTTTGTTTGTTTGTTTTTCCAGTGGTGCTTTGGCATCTCACAGCATCCTCCTGAGACTGGTTTCAGCATACCTGTAACATCATTAAGGGGGTTTCTTGCAGAAACACACAGAGAAGCCTTTAGTAAATGTGCAGTGCTTGTGGGTTGGATGTCTCTGTGCATGTCTCCTGCCATTCCAGGTTTGCAAGACAATAATTTCCACCCCATCCACACTAGTTAAAACTGTTGTGAGTGCACAGAGAATACTTTTGCAGGAGCCTCTCCCCTTCCACCATCATGCCCAACACATGCAAGGTGAGTGTAGTTGCCCATATTCAGGAGTGCAAGGGAACTGGTCCCTTCAGAGCATAATGCACTTGCAATACCACGTGTGCTCTGTGTCTTCTTTCCCTGTCCTTGGGGTAGGCCATACCAAATATTAAATTTTCCCCAGGTTTACAGCAGTTTACCTCATTTTTAAATCCATGTGTCACAAAAAAAAAAAAAAAAAAAAAAAAAAAGGTGCCATAGCCTAACTTTTTGCCTATAGAGCAAAACAGATAAATTTTTTTATTAGGTCTCGTGTTTGGAATGTTATGTTTTACCAAAAAGAGGTCTTCATGATGATCTCATTTAAACTGGGAAAAAATTAAAAAGAGCCTTTCAGACGTTACTAATCCTTCAGGTGACTGAAAAAAATACTAGAGTTCTGCAAATCATACTGCTGGCTCAGCAACACACAAACTTATTAAAATGCCAGTCTTTGGGTAAACCCCACCGCAAGTCTGTAATAATTGCAGTTAGTTCCCGAATTCCCGAAGACTCCTTCAGCAGCCGTGGCCACTGCATGACATCTGGCGGCCACAAAGCAGCACGGCCGGAACGTGGCACTACCGAAACTGCCGCCCGTGCATCCGCTAAAACCACCCCGTGTCAGCTCTCGTCCCAGCGAGCCAAAACTCCCGCTGCCAGATGTTCGCTGCAGTTGGACATTCTGCCACGGAACAACCCAACTTGGACAACGGCTAGCATGTAGCGCAATAGCCCAATCTTCATTGGGAGTTATGATGTTCCCCACCACTAGTGTTGATCTTCCCCTGCACTCCTACAGTCGTAGGACGTTGAGATGGGGATTTGCAGAGCCACAGAATTGTGGGAGATGTTCTTTGAAGTGCAGAGGGGGAATTCACTGTGGACTTGCACCTACCGACCTGATAAAAACCAATCCAGAATGATGCTTTGGTATGCAAGAGATGGCACTGGTGGCAACAGGGTCTCCTCATCCTCCTGTGATCATGGTATAAAAATCACAGAATTGTAGAATATGAAGGGTTGGAAGGGATCTTAAATATTATCTAATCCATCCCAGTCTTCCCGGCCACGAGCAAGGTCATCTCCCCAACTCGACCAGGCTGCTCAAAGCCTTATCCACCTGTCTGGGACACCAAAAACCTCTCTAAGCAACCTATTCTATTGCCTCACTGCTCTCACAGTAAGGGATTTCTTCCTAATACCTTAAATAAATTTCCCATCTTTTAGTTTGTACCCATTCCTCCTTGTCCTATCCCCACAATTCCTGGCGCAGAGTGCCTCACTGGCTTCCCAGGAGGCCCCTTCAGATCCTGCAAGGTTGCCATGAGGTCTCCACACAACCTTCTCTTCCCCAGGCTGAACAGCCCCACCTTTCCCAGCTTGTCTTTGTAGGGGAGGGGCTCCAGTCCTCTTAGCAACTTTGTGGCCTCCTCTGGACTGGCTCCATCTCTCGCCGTGGGTAAGATCTACCACAGAACAAGTCACGGAATATTCTGGTTTTGAAGGGACCTATCGAGTCCCTACTCCTGGCCCTGCACAGACACCGCATAAAGTCACGGAACGTGCCTGGAAGCATTGTTCAAGCGCTCCTTGAACTCTGTGAGCCCTGGTGCTATGATTACTTCCTTGGGGAAGTAGAAAAAGAACAATCGGGTAAGAGAAAACAGAGCGATTCAGTGCCCAAAATCCTCCAATGCTCGGGCCATCGGTCCGATGCCTCAGAAGGGGGCCCACGGCCGGGTCCAGTACAGCTGCGGCCCTGCGGCTCTCCGCATTCAGCGCTGCCGCTGCAGCACCAGCAGCGCTCTCGGAGCGGCTCGGGACCGGCTCCCGGCTCCCGGCTCCCGGCTC